>NW_025164101.1:0-1613 GCF_004010195.1 Chiloscyllium plagiosum
AGCGCCCAGCAGACATTCCTCACAAAAAACAACGGACCCACGGCAAAATGTAAACACTTTCACGTCTCATCTTGTTCTATTTCTGCCTCTGTCACACCTCCACGTTCCCCTGAACGTCCAGTCCGATGTCAATGAGCTGTTTGATATAAACACAGGCACATCGAGAAAGTAATCTTTATCTCAAAAGCAGAGCCAGGGAATGAAAGCTGCAAGAGCTTGCTCTCGGCTGGTTAATGAGACATCACGGTCTCATCGTCCTGATTATCAGATAGACTGATTCCACAAATATGCACCGTAATAGTTATTACCAATGAAATGTGCCAACGAATACAACTGACTATCAGAACTATCGGGAATAGTAGCTTCGACCTCTTCCTCGCCGAGGGACATTTTGCAAAGGATGTCCTGTTATTTCACAAACTGACCACCTCGCAGCTGGCCATGGAAGTGTCTAGCACAAAAATGCCTTTTGGCCCACTAAGTCTGCACCAGTCCAACACAATCCCCTGAACGATTCTTATCTCATTTGGCGTCACTTTTGTCAGAGGGGCAAACGTATTCAGTAATGGAAGTGTACAACTAAATGGATCTTACCTGCTTTGGAGTTTTCTGCCTTTTCCATCCTGACAGGCGGTTGTTTGCAGATTACTAACGTTCCTTGCCTGAGTTATACGCATTTCACCTCATCCTGCGATTTGAATTTGCAACAAGAAAGCAGAGAACAAGCACTCTTCAAGTTCACTCTCGGCTGCATGAAGAATCCACAGTGGATTTAACGCCCATCGCGTCAACCACTTGGCCACAACTGCAGAAGCGCGCTAATAAACTTGTTTCAAGTTTATTTGTTTGAATTCAATCACTACAGTTTCGATAGGGTTAAATGTCAGGACATGGTTGGACTGTGTAAACAATCTCGATGGTTGAAATGGTCATTCATTTAAAAAGAAAGGGAGAGATGCAGGAGAAACTAAACAGATCTGGCAGCATCTGGGGAGAGATAAACAGAGACAACGATTCGGAGCTTCTCCAGGAGTTTTTCAGAACTCCATTTTCTCTCACAGGTAATGTCATACCTGCCGAGTTCCTTGAGCAGTTTCGGTTTTTGTTTGAGAGTCCGAGTGTCCACAACCCTTCACGAGCCATTCAACAATACAAAAACGCATTTGTGTTTCCTCACTGGATTTAGTTTCCGTTTGGCTACATATTACTGACCCTATTAAAAATCAGACAGTGCACAGCAAAGGAGTCGGATGGATAAAAACAGCGACCGCTCCATGCGTAGGTATACCCTCTCGGTTAACAGCCAAATGAGAGGACTAATTGCTCCACAGAGACTGGGGAGTGCCTTGTAGTAGGCCCCTTGCAGGATCTCCTAAAGCAGACTGTTCGTGAATTCAAGCTTTTGCCTGTCCTTCACAAAGTGAAAATTGTCTTCAATTTATTTGACGTTTCCAAAATGAATCCTGGAACATTCTTTGTGGACAATGGGAATAGCTTGATCTCACACTTTGCAGACACATACATTTCACCGGGAACCAGCTCTCCTAAAACCGGAACCTTCTCCCTTCGAGCCTTATGATGAATATTTTTCTGAACTCGGTAAAATCCAGGAA
>NW_025164102.1:0-1613 GCF_004010195.1 Chiloscyllium plagiosum
ATCAAGCTGTATACAGGCAAAAGGACCATCTGGAGAGGGGCATTTAATACTTTTACCTTTGTTATTTTTCATGTAAATAAGGTTTGAGCTGCTGTATTCAAATCCGGTTGCCACCAGGTTTTTAAAAGTAACTGTACCGTTCCTTCCTTGCTAAGATGGGTACAAGTGGCAAGTAATCAATACGCACTGGGAACAAAGACTCAGGAATACAAACTTGACCGACCGGGGTTAGCCAGAAGTCTCATGTCCAGAATTGTGAACCCCCCATCGACTTCCAAAGTGTACGCTCAGATTCAGAGGCGTCCCTCTGTAAAGTCTGAATCACAGTAAGATCTGGCATGTCCTTCGACCCTAAAGTAGCTCCTTGATTTAAAGCCTGATTCCCGTTAGCTGGAACAACTGAAATGGCGGATGCAGCCACCTCCTTAGCAGCTGAATCTGCACAGGCATGTCCTCATTGTACTGGAGTGTCCCCTTTTGCGTGTACAATGTGTTTAATACCAGTCAATTGATGAGGAAGCAGAATAGCATCGAGGAAATTTTTAACCCAAAGAGCATTATGAATGGGAGTCCCCGTAGCAATCAGGAAGCCGTGTCACTGCCAGAGGCGGCCAAACTCCTGGGCAACACAGAATGTGTCCCTGGAATCAGTTTAAACGTGAGCAATTTGATCAGTGGCTAAAATACAAGCTCTGGTCAGGGCAAAAAGCTCAGCTTTCAGTGCGGAGACAGGGCTCTGAGAAGCAGCAGACTCCTGAACAGCAGTGTCTGTTGGGATAGCATCACCTGACTGCCAGACACCATCCGGGGAAACAGAGGAAAGACCATTAACATCAAATATGAGGTCAGGATTTTCAAATGGGAGCTCTGTCAAATCTGGGTGAGGAGCAGTAAGGAAATGATTCCGAATCAAACAGTCATGTGGGGGATCAGGGAGATTGTCAGGGGGTTGCTCTAGGAACGGAGCAGGATTCAAAGTGGAGCAGGACCGAAACGATAGGTAAGGGTTCGGTAACAGAGATCTCAGAACCAGCTTGGGTGAGGTGCTGGGTCTGCTGAGGCGTGAGGAGGGTGACAGCAGACTGTGAGGTGTACACACTATGGGCTGGGGAAGGGTCACATGAGAAGCTGCCTGGACTAACAAGTTCGGATTTGGGTGCAGGGAGGGAGGCCACAGGCAACAGGATCCAATTTATTGGAATAATAGGCCACCAGGCGATGACGGTCACCATGCTGCTGAGTGAGGACACCAGTGGCAACTTCATTATTCCACTGACATCCAACTGAAAGGGTCTGCCATACACCGGGCGGCCTGGAGCTGAGGCTGCAGCTAAGGCATCTTTGAGGCCATCAAAGATGCCTGCCAAGTCAAACAGCTGAACTTTAAGGGGAGCATTAGAAGAGAAATAAGGAGGAAGGTCCTTCGAATAAGTTCTTACTTTTTTTTTACAGTATTTACTGTGGAAAAGGATATGGAAGATATAGACTGTAGGGAAATAGATGGTGTCATCTTGCAAAATGTCCATATTACAGAAGAGAAAGTGCTGGATGTCTTGAAATGCATAAAAGTGGATAAATCTAGGACCTGATCAGGGGTACCTTAGAACTCTGTG
>NW_025164103.1:0-1614 GCF_004010195.1 Chiloscyllium plagiosum
CACCTTATAATATTCTTCATCACCCAATGTTTTCTTCTGACCGCCATACAGTTGTCTAAAGGCCTCAGACTTGTCGGGACATTTTCACATTTTTTCACTAATGTTGACGATGAACAATCTGCTCTGTCTATGTATTTACCCATTTTAAAATTACTTCAGTTTTATAGCAACTAATTTTTAAAAAAGATTACTCACTGCTCAGACTTCCACAAACGCTAATCAATTTCACAAACCTCTTTATAAAAAAAAAACTTTTATTATAGAATATCGTGATATTTCTTTTCTTTTAAAAAACCAACTTATGTATTTTTATTATTAATTTATTGTTATTTCTTCCACAAACGCTAATCAATTTCACAAACCTCTTTATAAATAAAAACTTTTATTATAGAATTTCGTGATATTTCTTTTCTTTTAAAAAACCAACTTATGTATTTTTATTATTAATTTATTGTTATTTATTAACTTATCAAATATTATTTTTTTTTCGATTAATATTAACCTATAATTAAATTCCTGGGGCCTCTTCCCTCCTCAGAAACTTCAAATACCGGGGACCTCTTGCTACCTATAAACTTCAAATACCGGGGACCCCTTGCTCCCTAAAAACTTCAAATACCGGGGGCCTCTTGCTCCCATTAAACTTCAAATACCGGGGACCTCGTGCTCCCTATAAACTTCAAATACCGGGGGCCCCTTGCTCCCTATAAACATCAAATACCGGGGACCTTTTGCTCCCTATAAACTTCAAATACCGGGGGCCCCTTGCTCCCTATAAACTTCAAATACCGGTAGCCTCTTGCTCCCTATAAACTTCAAGTACCGGGGGCCTCTTGCTCCCTATAAACTTCAAATACCGGGGGCCCCTTGCTCCCCATAAACTTCAAATACCGTGGGCCCCTTGCTCCCTATAAACTTCAAATACCGATAGCCTCTTGCTCCCTATAAACTTCAAATACCGGGGACCTCTTGCTCCCTATAAACTTCAAATATCGATGGCCTCTTGCTCCCTATAAGCTTCAAATACCGGGGGCCTCTTGCTCCCTATGAACTTCAAATACCAGGAGCCTCTTGCTCCCTATAAACTTCAAATACCGGGGGCCTCTTGCCCCCTATAAACTTCAAATACCGGGAGCCTCTTGCTCCCTATAAACTTCAAATGCCGGGGGCCTCTTGCACCCTATAAACTTCAAATACCGGGGGCCTCTTGCTCCCTATAAACTTCAAATACCGGGGGCCTCTTGCTCCCTATAACTTCAAATACCGGGGTCCTCTTGCTCCCTATAACTTAAAATACCGGGGGCCTCTTGCTCCCTATAACTTTAAATACCGGGTGCCTCTTGCTTCCTATAAACTTCAAATACCGGGGGCCTCTTGCTCCCTATAAACTTCAAATACCGATAGCCTCTTGCTCCCTATAAACTTCAAATACCAGGTGCCTCTTGCTCCCTATAACTTCAAATACCGAAAGCCTCTTGCTCCCAATAAACTTCAAATACCGGGGGCCTCTTGCTCCCTATAAACTTCAAATACCAGGAGCCTCTTGCTCCCTATAAACTTCAAATACCAGGGGCTTCTTGCTCCCTATAAACTTCAAATGCCGGGGGCCTCTTG
>NW_025164104.1:0-1614 GCF_004010195.1 Chiloscyllium plagiosum
ACCGTGAAACCTATTGCGCCTCCCACTCCTCTATGGTGACTCTCTCTCCCAGCACCCTCCTCACTGTCACACTCACTCTGCTACACACGTCCCCACAATCATGCTTATTCCCCAACATACTCGCTCATAATTATTCTCGCTTCCCCACACACTCCCCCACCGTTATCCTCACTTCCACTGCACTCTACCCGACTGGCACACTTACTCTGCCACACTCACTCCACTGTCAATTTCACTCCACCCGCAGACACCTATTGTCACACTCTATCCCCCGCCGATGCCCCACTGTCACGCTCACTCCCCTGCACACTCCTGCAAAGTCATATTCGTTCTGCTGTACACTCCCCCAACATCACACTCATTCGCCCCACACTCCTCCAACATCACTTTCTCTGCACTGCCCTCTCCAACCATCACACACTCACTCCCCACACACTCACTCACCATTGTGCTCACTCTGCAGACCACTGCCCCTCCATCACGCTCACTCTCCTGCACAATGTGCCACCATCACCCTCACTCGTCTGCCATCTCCTCCACTTATGCACTCACTCTCCCACACACTCGATCGCTGTTACACTCAATCACACACACACTCATTCAATGTCACGCTCACTGTCTCACGCTATACCCTACCATCACACGTAATCCCCCATACATTCCCCCACTGTCATGCTCAATTCCCCCATACTCCCCCACCAGGACGCTCACTTCCCACACACTCCACCACCATCACACTCACTCTCCCACACAATTGTACTCACTCCTCCGCAATCTACCCCACCGTCATATTCACTCTTCTGCACTCTCACCCACCATGACGCTCGCTACCCCCCCACTCCTCCACCGTCATGTTCACTCCCCCACATACTCCACATATTCAGGTTCACTACTCCACTCATACACCAATGCCACACTCACTCCCCCATACAGTTGAATAGATTGTGTAAATGGGAGGACGAGGAGAGACACAGAGGGATAGTATGAGATTGGGAGTGAGATATGGTGGGAGAGGGACAAAGGCAAAGGGATGAATTCTGCCGAATGCCCGGTCGGAGTGGGGGTACCCATAGGTGAAAGCAAAGATAGAGGGACTTAAAACCGACTCCTGAGCTCATGGCCCTATCCCCTTCCCTTCCGGGAGAGTAAGGATGTGGGGCAGAGTCTGTCTCTCTCCAGCTCAGCTTCTTGAACACAACGACACACAACAACATCTCACACTCTGCTGCTTTGCACTTCTTAATTAACACTTTTATTACTTACACATTGTAGCGATTCATGCAGACTATGGGATGGTGCCTTTTCTGAATGGCCCCAGAGTTGAGCGAAACATTGAAATGTGTTTCTGTAACCCTCCGTGGGATAGGCTTCGACAAACCAGTGCTCCCCTCATTTTGCTTCGGACAAAATGGAAACACTTCCCCACCTTGACCTCACTCTCAGACACATAACCCCACTGTAACACTCGCTGGCCTCTCAATCCCTAACCGTCATGCTCACTCCACCGCACGCTCCCCATCATCACACACAGTCTCCCACATTCTCTCTCAGCGTGACACTCACACGCCCAAACACTCCCGCAGTATCCCACTGCCTCTATGGTATTCCCCCATC
>NW_025164105.1:0-1614 GCF_004010195.1 Chiloscyllium plagiosum
CCTCGTTGCGAATTTTGTGTGCCATGCATCTGCAAATGAAGGTGTGTGGATATTGGTCCAGAAGCATCCGAACTTAACATCTCTCTGCTCCAAAACACTCCGTTTTTCCACAACAGAGAATTGCAAAGAATGTGGGTGGGCGTCAGTCCAGCAGTCCCTAGTAGCAATACGTACAAACGGCAAGGGCCACACATTCGACTAGAATAGCACAACAATAATAGGACAGGGCAAGCAGAAGACAGCCAGACAATTCCTGGAAGCAGGGCACTCATCCACGGATTCCATCCGTTGGACCCAATCTGCAATCCCAACAAACGGAAGCAGGGGGAATGAAACCAAATGAATTCGTACCAAACCATGAGAGCAGCGCTTCACAGGAACCTCTGCAGCGCTGAGAATGTCACCCAGACAGGCGACGAAAAGTCTGCAAACCATCTTCCTCGCGTCACCGAACTTTTCAACAAGAACTCCAGAAGCAACCGAACTTCACATCTCTCTGCTCCAAAATACTCCGTTTTTCCACAACAGAGAATTGCACACTCAACTACCGCGTGTAAGATGAGAATACCAGCCTCTACACGACCAAGGGCGGCAGTAAGAGCGCGGGGAAACAGCTGCCACTGTCATTCCACAGCTACAAACGCTGTCTTTGAAAGGTACATTTTCGTATGAATGTCGGGGCAGCAGTAGAATATGGGAACTAAACAGCCTGCGCTGTGTATTCATATTCTGGAAAATGTGAGTTGTTCACAGCTTTCTCTGAAAGTGAGTGGCCGTCGTTATTTCACCGCTGTTGTGAAGCCAGATCCTGCACTGAATCTGCTCCCTCGTTTTTCCAGAATGTCGGGAATCTCCGTTTGGAATTGCTTCGGTGCTATTTGTGTGAGCAGTTCTTGACATTCACGTCTCGCACTTCCTCACAGACAGAAGTAATGAGTTTGTGTGTCTGATAATGACTCTGCCTTTTGAGATCTGCACCTTGTCCACATTAAGAGCTGTCAGTTTTTGGATTCACTGGAGAGTTGAGGGGATAACACGATTTGTGAGGTTTTTATTAGTCAACGAAATTATTTGATGGAGAACTTGGGAATGTGTCAAGGAGAATGGTCATTGTCTGTAAATGTCTGGAAAAAATTCCTCTCTGTGTCATTTTAAAACATTACGCCTCAAGAAAAAATAAAATTCAAACACGCTGACTGAGTAAAAAACAGCATGCGTTTTTGCAAGTGGTCTATTGAAACTGTTGTCAGGTACTGGAGTGTCACAGAATTGCCGAGCATGGAAGCAAACCTTCCTATCCAACTTTCACCTGTTGAACAGATGACCGTAACTAATCTAAACATATTTGCCAATATTTGTCCCTTATCTCTCCGAACACTTCCTGTCTGCATACCCATTTACATGGCTTTGAAGTGTTGTGAGTGCACCAAACTCTGCCACTAAATGTGGCAATTTATTCCACACGCACAAAAATGTCTGTATTAAAAATAAGTGTCGCTCACATCCCTTTTAAATTGTACTGCTCTCACATAAAACCTCTGCTATCTCGCTTTAAACTCACGTGACTTCTGAAAAAGTGTGGATTGACTATGTTCTCTGCTCGTCTACCTCATG
>NW_025164106.1:0-1614 GCF_004010195.1 Chiloscyllium plagiosum
GTAGGGCCTGCTGAGACGCTCTAAACCTCAGTGACTTTCTCTGTCTGCCACCAGTTCTTCACTGTCACAGGGTCATATACTTGTAATTACTTCCTTACCTGCGTGTCTCAACATTCCAAAGGCAGCAATAGTTCGACAAGGTGTTCCTGAGAATGATGAGGAATTGATAATAAAAACCTGTTGGTAAAAGTAGCTGACATTTCAAAACAATTTTTGCTTCTTCTACTATAATTAATGTGTTTCGCTTTGATATTGTATGCATGCGTGCTAAAATAGGAGGCCCAAACACACAGTTGCTGTGTGAGTAAAATGGAGTGTGTACTATTATGACACGGAGTAATCCTCTCTGCTAATTTAAAACAGTCACACAGAAAAAGTTCACTTCGTGCTGATATATATTAAAATTCGACAGACGAAAACATATGCCAGGGTTTTCTATTTAAAGTCAAAATTAAGCATTTTGTGTTTTAAGTCGGGCAGGGAATAAACATTTTTCATGACATTGCACATTAAAATGTTGCAACGTCAGTCCCAAATTCACTGGTTCCTTTTCGGTGATGGAGGATTTCCTCTGTGGATATTGAGTTTGTTCGAAAAGTCACCAACTCGTAATTCAATCCCCTCATCGTCTTTCTGTAACAGTGCAGCTCGGCTCCTACGTCACGAGCATCGATGGCAAATTTAAAAGGTTTTCGAAAATTTGGTCCAGCTAAAACTGTTTTGGTGGATAATATCATTTCGAAATGGACAAATCTGTTCCGATAAAAATCTCAATTAAGATTTACTAAAAAAGCAACCTCGTTTTAAAAACCAGTTACCTATGTCGATTCTTCTTTGTAGATTTTCCTCTGTTGATTTCCTCTCAGTCGGTTTTGATGTTCTGCCCCGAGCTGTTCAAAATGTCCGGTTTCAAACTACAAAAATACCAGTCATTATATTGGTTTGATGTCATCAAAAAAGTTTTATTCAAATTTGATTGGATTTTGGTTTCTTGCGAGATAATTTAAACTGATTGGCCGAATTTGATTTTTTTTTTCTTCCATAGCACCAAAATTGCACTATCACAGGCAAATTGTAAATTTTAATTACTTTCAGTACGTTCTGTGCCTCCATAACTCCGTGCCAGCTTTTCAACTCTTTTTAAAGTACAGTACGCATGCGGAACTTCATAACATCGCCATCCATTAAGAAAAAAAGAACCATCACAATGGAAAGATGGCTTCTGTTTTTCTCTATTTCTTAACCACATAATCATGACGTACATATAACTTTAATCTAAGTTTATATTAACTTCTTCTGACATTTACATAACGTTTAATAGACAACAATTTTATCAATACTTTATATGTCAAAGCTGCGGTAACACACTGCGATTACATTCTTACAACCTGCAACATGTATGATATATACATTAAAAGTCTGTAACATAAGACTTCGAAAAATTAGTTTCACAATTTTGTCTTCAAAGCTTTCCCAGAATGTAAGAGGAATGTGATCCGTGCACACAACCGTCTCCGAAACATTTTTCATGATATTGCACATTAAAATGTTGCAACGTCAGTCCCAAATTCACTGGTTCCATTTCGGTGATGGAGGATTTCCTCTGTAGATATT
>NW_025164107.1:0-1614 GCF_004010195.1 Chiloscyllium plagiosum
GGATTAGTTGAAACATGTTGATCTTTAAAGATAGTTATGCTCTTTATTTGTTTCTTCTGTGCAGACCTCCGAGGTCAGTGCAGGACAGTGAGTGCTGAACCGAGAAACCAATGCTGGAAATGGCATTGGCATGCTGACCAGTGTGCATAAACCCACCAAGTGGTGACCTGTAATATTGAAAAGTACTTGGATCTCCCTGTACACCAGTCACTGATAGCAATATTACAGCAAAGAAAGCAGGTAGGATGATAAATGGTGTAATGCACATCACTTCAGGGGGATTTGAATCCAGGAGTATGGGTGTCGGACTGAAGCTGGACAGGCCTGGTTGAGACCCCATCTTGAACATTGTGCAGTGTTGTGTGCAGGTTATGTCTCCTCACTTCATAAAAGACAAATCTGACATTGAGGGAGTGCAGTGAAGGATGATCAGACTGATCTCTTCGGTGACAGGCTTGTTGTGAGAGCAGAGTTTGGGCGATTGGGCCTGTATTCCATGGGGTTAAGGAAAATGAGTGGAGATCTCAGTGACATATACGAAACTCCGACAGATTGGAAGTAGAGCTGATAATTTCCTTGGCTTGGACATCAAAAACAAGGGGCCACAGTATTATGTACAGGCAGGTCACTTTGCATTGAGATGTGAATAAATGTCTGTACTCAGAGATTGGTGAACCTGGGGCGTTCTCTCCCACATAAGGTTGTGAAAGTCAGGACACCGAATACAAATAAGAATTTCTGGACACTAAATGGATCAGGAGACAGTTGGAATACAACTGTTACAAGCTCTCAGATGTTAAAATGAGATCTCTGCAGTGTCAACAGGACTGTGTTTCCCATTCCCTTTTCTGATACAGAGTTTTCTGTTGGTTTTATCCTTCCAAACCTCGGGGTACTTTGATACATTGGAGTGTCTTCTTTGACTGTTTTAGAGACCATTGAAGAGTTTATCACACGTCTGTGTGTCTGGAGTCATTTTTAGGCAAGACCAAGGAAGTGCAGGAGACTCATTTCCTGAAAGTACATTCGGGAAGGAAACTGGTGTTTCCAATCAACATTGGCTTCAAGGTCACTATTACTGACACCAGATTTTAAATCTCGATATGTTATTAATTGTTTTTAACTTCCACCAGCTGCCAGAGCATTAGCCTGGTCAGGATTAGTAATCCAGTGACATTTCCACAACAGCACCATCTCCACATGGTGACCTATCGGAAACCACAATGAGCAGGTTATTTCTGTGCTGCTTGACAGCTCTGTCAGAAAAGCAACCACTGATGTGACATTATGGCACTGAGGATGTAGTAATTGTTCAGATTGTAACTATTCTTCTCTTTGGGAATTGGGCGTAGCTAAGTAACTTTCGGCTTTGTGAGGGAGATGTCAGAGTTTTCAAGTTGGTGGTAATGGTAGACTGAGGGATTATCCCAGTCAAAACGTTACAAATTGTGCTTGAATATAATACTGCTTCTGCTATGGTCTACAGCCCACATCAATGTCAGGAATTCTGTATTTAAAAAAGTTCACAGAGTTATATCATTGAAGGTATTTACAGACAGGTTTGACTTGGAAATGAACTGTGTGCAATGAGGAATTAGTGCTGAAAGAGGAGTT
>NW_025164108.1:0-1614 GCF_004010195.1 Chiloscyllium plagiosum
GAACATTGCTGTGGCCTGAGAATCGTTAATACTTTGTGGAAATAATCATGTGATGTGTAAATGATTAAGACAGTGCGTTCATTAATACTGTGGCCGTATGGTGGTTAATACTGTGTGTGAATAATCATGTGGACTGAGAATGGTCAATACTGTGTGGGAATAACTGTTGGGCAGAAAGATAGTCAACACTGTGTGTGTTAAATATTTTGCTGCCCGAGGATATTCAATACAGTGAGTGAATAATCCTGTGGCCTGAGAATGCTCCATACATTGTGTGAATAATTACATTGCCTGAGGACAGTCATACTGTGTGTGAATAATCCTGTGGCCTGAGGATGGTCAATACTGCATGGGAATAATCCTTTGGACAGTGAATGATCAATACCATGTATGCATAATGCTCTGGCCTGTGAATCGCCAATACTGTGTGTGAACAATCCTGTAATTTGAGAATTGTCACTACTGTGAGGGAATATTCCTGTAGCCTGATGATGGTCAATACAGTGTGAAAATAATCATGTGCCCTGAGGATAGTCAATAGCGTGTGTGATTACTACTGTGACCTGAGAATGGTCAATACTGTGTGTGAACAATCCTGTGGTCTGAGGACGGTTAATACTGAGTGTGAACAATCCTGTGGCTTGAGGATGGTCAATACTGGGTGCGAATATTTCTGTGACCTGTAAATGGTCAAGACAGTGTGTTCATTACTCCTGTTGCTGTATGCTGGTCAATACTGTATCTGAATAATCCTGTTGGCTGAGAATATTGAACATTGTGTGTGAACACTCCAGTAGCTTGTGTTTAGTCAATACAGTGTGTGAATAAACCTGTGGCCTGAAGTTAGTCAATACTGTGTGTGAATAATCCTCTGGCCTGTGAATCATCAATACTGTGTTTGACTAATCCTTGGACTGAGTATGAACAATACTATGTGTGAACAATCCTGTGGACTGTGAATGGTCAGTAGTGTGTCAGAGTAATCCTGAACTTGAGGATGTTCAATACTGTGTGTGAATAATCCTGTGCCCTGTGGATTGTCAGTACTGTGTGGGAATATTCCTGTGACCTGTTAATTGGTAAAGAGAATGAGTTCATTAAACCTGTGGCCTCCGGTTGGTCAATACAGTGTGTGAATGATCTTATGTCCTTAAGATGGTCAATACTGTGTATGAATAACTCTTGACCTCAGGATGATCAATACTGTGTGTGAATAATCCTTTGGCCTGAGGATGGTCAATACTGCGTGGGAATAATCCTTTGGACAGTGAATGATCAATACCATGTATGCATAATGCTCTGGCCTGTGAATCGCCAATACTGTGTGTGAACAATCCTGTAATTTGAGAATTGTCACTACTGTGAGTGAATATTCCAGTAGCCTGATGATCGTCAATTCAGTGTGAAAATAATCATGTACCCTGAGGATAGTCAATAGCGTGTGTGATTACTCCTGTGGCCTGAGAATGGGCAATACTGTGTGTGAACAATCCTGTGGCCTGAGGATGGTCAATACTGTGTGAGAATAATTCTGTGGTCTGAGGACGGTCAATACTGAGTGTGAACAATCTTGTGGCTTGCGGATGGTCAATACTGGGTGCGAATATTTCTGTG
>NW_025164109.1:0-1614 GCF_004010195.1 Chiloscyllium plagiosum
TGTCAGACTGGAAATACATCTTCAAAGAGAAGTTAGACTTTTTTGCTTATTTCAACAGTTTAACAATTCGAGTAAATGGAAATCTTATTCTGATGATTAACTTCTCACTGAATTGAGTTTGTGTTAGAGTGTATACGCAGCTGTTCGTGCACAAACTCAGAAGTGTAGCATGATTCCAATTTCTTAAAAGACAAATATTGAAATATTCAAAGTCTTGTCTTTATAATTATAGTTTACTGCTCGCTGGACTAAAACTGTACGACAAGTGGTGTCAACAGCAGCATAAATTTAGCAGAAAATGCAAAGAGCAAGATGGTAGATTTTCTCCAGGTGACTACCTGAGATTCAATATTATTTTCTTCATTTCCGTGCATCTGGAGGCAAGAGCGGATACGGTTGGCTCTTACAATATGCTTGACTGTCAGAGCATTGAATATCAAAATCGATACAATTGGAAGTAATGTTATCATTATAATGTTAATCAATAAATACTCTTTCCAAAAAATGATGAGTAATAATCTGATATTATGACGCAAAACCAGAGCACATTATCAATAACAACTGAAGGAGTAAATACAAAGTACCAAATGATTGAAGGCTAATAGCTGACCACACTCACAGTTGCTATCACCGTAAATGCCGTTCCCGTATCACAATATCTTGCTCTCAGCTTCTGGCAACAAACTGCTACAAACTGAGCAAAAGTGAAAGAAACTGTGAACCAAATCGATCGCTCCAAGTCTGCAACATAGAAAACAGCTCTCAAGGCAAACAGGAGTAATGGATAAGAAAGTAACTGGGAAATACAGACTGTTAATTAAGTCCAGTAAGACATTAAGTATGACGAGAAGTAGATCTGCTGTAGACATTGCCAACAAATAGTGAGTGATGCCTTTGGAGAGCCCAATATTGCCTCGATTCACGCTCACAATTCCCACGAAATTAACTGCAAGCAAAATAAAGAAAGGGACGCTCCTTCATGGCTGGGGTCACAGCAAAGAATTCAACGTAACGTGACTGCTAAGTCAAACAACTTGCCTCATTTTAATAGATTGTCTCAATTACATGATACATGGTGAAAAGTCATAATGGAAACATGGACTACGCAAAACATAATGAAATAAAGACATGTTGGGAAGCAATGGAAAAATAGAAAAAAATGAACAAAACTGAGGAAAAATTGTGTTATGATTCAAAAGTTCAGCTTTTCTCTGGTTTTCTTTGCTTCGAACAGACTGTCAGTGGTGAAACTGCTGGGCCAAAAGAAACAGATTAAGGCTGATCCGCCTCGCTCTCCGGCATCTCTCCTGTGACACCCTGGATTTGATTTTAGCTTTTGTGCCAAAGGGTGTGTATTGGGATTGTTGCAAGTATTTACAGCAGCAACGGTAATTCAGGACAACTGTTGGGTCTTCAGAATGGATTACATTATTCTCTATTCTGTTCCCTTTTGTTTGTATTTCATCAGATAATCTTGCAAATCAATTCTGTTTTGTTTAAAACTAAATAGTTGGGCCAGCTGCATCACAACTAGAATATCAACTTGACAGTTTAAAGGACTAGCAAATTTAGGGTCTGGGTTACTTTCTTGAAATGCTTTGAGGAGTTCTGGCC
>NW_025164110.1:0-1614 GCF_004010195.1 Chiloscyllium plagiosum
TAAGAATGAGTAAAGGGAAAAACATCTTTGAAATGTTTCGAAAGCAATTTTCTTTACTTTTCAGTTTAGGCAATTATAACTACACATAATACATCAGATGTGATATCAGCAATGCCCTGCACTGATGCAGAAAAACATCGCTAAGATCATTCCCTACCCCCCCTTGCACGAACCAGAATCATTCCATTTACCTTCCAAATCTCTTGCTGCATCTTCAGAGTAATTTGATGTCATTCATGTAGTAAGACACACAAATCTCTCTGTACCACTGAGTTCAGCATTCTCCTTGCATTTAAATAATTTTCTGCTGTTTTGTCTTTTCCCCAAATCAGAAAATTCTCATCACATATATGTTGTGCTGTTATTTTTCTCTGCTGAAGGTTTGCTTACAACTGTCTTCTGTCTGGATGCCATTGCTTGATGCTCTGACCTCTGAACAGATGAAAGGCTTAACAGACAATCAATTTTTCAATGTATAATTTCAGTTACATCACACTGTAAATTTTTGCTATAAATTCTGTGTTACGATCGAGCCCTCCACTATCACCTGATGAAGGAGCGTTGCTCCGAAAGTTAGTGTGCTTCCAATAAAACCTGTTGGACTATAACCTGGTGTTGTGTGATTTTTAATTCCGTGGATCCTAAATGTGTCACTGGAGGGCTTTTCTCTTCTATTAATTAGGGAATCAGTTCAATGTGTTATCCCATAGTATCAGCGGGAGCATCACCGACAGCACTAACAGGGATCATCAAATCTGGAGAGAGAGGAAGGAGAGATCCGAATCTGAGAACATTAGACTGGTATGTTCCAAGAATGGGCATGAGTTTATCCGAGGGTTTTTACTGGCTTTCTCAACCTTGGATCTCATTAGTTTTGCTGATCTAAGATGTATCGATGATTATGCAAGCTGGTTATTATCCCATCCTCGCTAAAGATGCTGTTCCTGGTAAGTCATTCTATCTGTTCATAAAGCCAGGTTAGATTGAATTGCTGCTCATATTATTTAAAATTTAGAAAGGTGTACGTCATTATTTGCAATTCCAATGAAATATTCCATTCCTCACAAATTATAACGTGCAAATTACTCATGACAAATTGCTCACCAATATGCGAGGAGGAACCAGACTGTTCTCAAACTCCATAATCTTTCTAGCCCTGCACAGATCTACATTTCTATATCCTCCCCACTCACTAATCCCTTCCAATACCACCATCATGATATCCTCGTCTCCTCCTCAGCCTCAGTGCATCTTCTGAATAAACCAACAATTGTGCCTTTGTTAAGTCTGGATACAACTTATCATGTCCCTTCTAACCATATGGCAGTTGCAGAATAATTGCTCTTGAGTATGTTGAACTTCTTCATTGCACAGAACCTGTCAGACAGGCAGACACTGCATAATGCTTAAATCAATGACACATAATCTAGAGTAACAGAATACTAATCTGTTGATATATCATGAAGGGACTTTATGTAACTGAAGTGAAACCATCATCATTTTTGAGGAAACAAAGGCCCATCTCAGTTCAAGATCAGCATAACATGCTGGCCTTGTCAGGACTGCACACATCCCATGAGAGAAGAACAAAAGTAAAGTTAGGTCCCTTTCTCT
>NW_025164111.1:0-1614 GCF_004010195.1 Chiloscyllium plagiosum
CCACCCCCTGAAATACTTCAATACTATAGTACATGAAATGTATAAATGTTAGGAACCACAGAACGATGAAAAGGTTTTACATTGTTGCTTGGACAGAATTCAGCAGTGGCCCAGTTTTCTGCCTCCCTCCATTTTCAAATCGAAAAGTTACTGTTGCTTCCGAGTTTAAATGAACCTTCTCTGAATTTAATTAATGGAGAAAACAAAAGAAGTGGGAGAGCAATAGTGATATCTGGGATGTCACTGAGTGGCTGAAGGACACTCTGAAAAGGATACTAACAAATATAAGATGTGGCAACGGATGGAGCCTTGAAAACAGTGTTTAGAAAGCTGTGAGATCAATTGACAACACAGGGTTAAATACAGAGTAAAGTTCCCTCGATGATGCCTAACCAAACATTTTGAAGATATGTATAATCTGAGAAGTGATAGAAATTTAACTCACTCTCAACTGTCACCACTGTTGCTTCTGGAATCTCTAAATAGGTTCAGTGTCGAGTAATCTAACAATAGACTGGAAACCTTTGAAATCTCAGGCCACGTTTAGCATGAGGTTAGGTTTTGTTTTAAACACCCGACACTGTCCCCATCAATCTGTAACACAGGCATAGGACTCAGTACAGATTAAAACCCAATTACACTGTTCCCATCAACCACTCCCAGGACAGGAACAGCACTGAGTTAGATAAAGAATAAATCCCCCTTTACATTTTCCACTTCAAACCCTCCCAGGGCTGGGACAGTACTGTGCCAAATAGTAAACAAAACATCGCCCATATAACCAGAAAATGACTGCATTCTATCTGTTGCTGCCTTGCCTATTGTGGGTCACAGAGTGAGCTCCGAAACACCTCCAGGACAATCTTATCCTGTACCTGTGGCTGTGGCTCTCTATCTGTGTCTGTGAGTCTCTCTCGGTTTCTGAAATTACCTCCCATTCCCTCGGCAGTGTTGAATAAATTTCAAAACCGCTCAATTACGTTTAAAACATTTTAGGATATCCTTAAGATTTTTTTGCAGGGTTTTTAAATATCCATCCTCACGTTACGTGCCGATATACAGTGTAATTCCTCTACATTTATATAGTCTGTAATCCACAAAGCAAATTAACATCTCGGGTCCGTGAACAATCCGGAAGTTCCATGAAGTGTCTCTCTTTATTGCATGCGATTGGTCATTAACAGGAAGGAAGCGTTCCTATGAACTTTTTCACTGAGACGCCATCAGGAGACCTGAGGACCACTTTGATTCGCAGACTGACTGTTCATCGTCATTGCAAAGAAAAATCAAATTTTAAAGATGCAGGAAAATCTCAACGAAAACAACTGCTGATGTGCTTCCCCAATGTTTCACTGATACTTTTTAGGATGATATTTTCAGGAGGACATTTAGCTGAATGAAACCAGGAGTAGGACGAAGCCATTATGCCCCTACAGCCTGCTCTCCATTCAATGTGATCATGCCTGATTCAGTATCTCAACGCTGTATTCCCACTTGCTCTCCAGAATGGTACAATTACAACAATTGGTTCACGTTTGTCGGAGGAATCGAACAGAAACTGAATGATCCCGTTGAAAATGATGAGAAGTTCTTAAACATTATCGTTCAGGGGGA
>NW_025164112.1:0-1614 GCF_004010195.1 Chiloscyllium plagiosum
TGGGCAGGACAGGTGAATTGGCCATTCTAAATTTCCCATAGTATTAGGTACATTAGTCAGGGGTAAATATAGGGTAGGGGAATGGGTCTGTGTAAGTTAATGTTTGGAGGGTAATTATGGACTTGTTTGGCCGAAGGGCCAGTTTCTATACTGGAGGGATTTTGATATATTGGGCAGTAGCTGCTGTCAATCGCCCAGGCTCCTGAATTATCGGGAGCACGTGCTATAGGAGAGGAGACCAGTGTATGGGCGCAGTGTTAGCCAATTGTGCGAGTATGCACAGCTGGGAAGGAGGCTGTGATTGTGAGGGATTAATCTGTCATTGGCATCTTCCTCCCTCTGGGAGGAGGACCCAGGAGAATGGCCCGTTTCCTGGCACCCTGACATGTGATCAGACTATCAGTAGTGCAGTATTTTGCAGAAAGTTATCAGAACTCTTTTGTGAAGATTCAGGGTTTTTATTGAAAGCGAGGAGGATGCACCTGCAATTAGAGTTCTAATTTGGTTCATTTTAGTAAGAGTCTGCAGTAAGAAGTGTATGCATGATGGTTCTCATCAGAGGATTCACCAACAGCCCCCCACCCTGGTGGACTCAGAGTCAGACTCATTGATTGGGTTCTTAGTCCGCAGACAAGAGCTAGGAACCTGAATTCAAAGAGAGGAGAGAGAGTGTGAGAACTGTGTGTGGAGGAAGGGAGTGAGGAGATTGGTTTGGATTTCAGTTCACAGAAGAAAGAAATTGTTAGACTGAGAGTTAAAACTTTGGGGAACATAAACTACAATTTAACACTAAAATTGTCTTATAAAGATCCATCCTGTATTAACGTGGTGACTTGTTATCTCAGTTGTAGGGTACTGAAAGGGCGGATTTGTGGATGAGAAATACAAACTGAACTTCATGTTCAGATCTGATAGTTACTTGATCAGTGCCGGTCTGAATATCATTGGCTTTTTCATGTGGAAGGAAAGGTCTGTATCCTGCCTGTGGGTGAATATTCCAAATGTCAGTGTGACTGGAAAAAATACTGAGGTACAGCCAAGTCCATGCTGCTATCTCCCGGGTATGTAAATAGTCATGGAGCCCGGGTAGGAAGGAGTAGGCAGGGCAGGGATCCTCCAGGAGATTGCAGTTCCACAACAGTTTTCAGTGAGGGATTTTTTGATGGATTTTATTTAACATTTATCTTTAACACTAGGTTTGTAAATTTTGGTTTTAAAATGTTGTAAAAGTTTTTCGCAGAGCAAATAAAATTAAAGAAAATAAATTAAACTGTCTGAATATAACAGTTTTAAAACTTTCAACCCCTGCAAAACAAAATCCTGTCTATTCCCGGACACCATCACTTTCCAGTTACTCAATCTCCAGGGAAATATTCCCTCCCTGTCTGAACCTTTGGTTTCATTTAACTGCTTTTCAGTTCTCATTCTGTGAGCTGTGAATCGTTCTTTTTCCCCATTTCTCCGACCCAGAATTGTTATCACAGCAACCTTCCCACCATCAAAATAATCATTATGCCATTTTGCTTTTGGTTAACATATAATCACCAGCAGTGCAAAAGTGAGGACCGCAGCTGCTGGAAGCCAGAGCCTAGATTAGAGTGGTGCTGGAAAAGG
>NW_025164113.1:0-1614 GCF_004010195.1 Chiloscyllium plagiosum
CGGCAATCCCTTCCTTCCCGGCGATGAGATACGTAAGTTTAATCATACCCCTTCTATCCCCCAGGTGGGCGTTGAAGCGGTCGTCGTACTCAGGGTCATAATGGGTGACATAATTTAGCGTTACGTGGTAGGGGTTTTTTGGGGGGAGGTATGTCTGGGAGCCTGGAATAGATGGGAGCCAGTTTTCAAATTCCCCTATCAATCCCCTTCCCTCCAACGCGTACAACAGCCGAATCCAGTAAATGTCTACAGATGTAACTCGCGAGTCCCCTGAAGTGGGGGCAAGCAAGAATTGTCCCATTCCCCTTAAGTCCGGGGAGGGATCCCCAGGCCAGAGGAGTCGCAACCCCTCAGTTGTACAGTGGATGCAGACCCCTAACTTGTTAAGAGCATCCCTCGCCAGCAGGTTAACTGGACACTTCGGGGCCAGGAGTAGGGGCAGAGAGATCTTTTGTTCCCCGATGGTTATTGTTGCTGGCACGGTGTAAGGCTGTTCCTCGACCATCCCCGAGAATCCTAGTCTCCAGTATCCTGCCCGAGAGGGTCAGGCCCCTTGGTAATTTAGTAATTGTGGAGGCAGATGCCCCTGTGTCAATCAGAAATAGGAAGTTCTCCCCACACACCTTTCCTCGAATCATAGGGGGTCTATTGGGGGGTGTCGCTTTGAGGGCCAGGGGACTGCAAGATTCTCGTGGGCACCGTCAGCACTCTTCCTCAGACCACCGGGAGTAGTTGTACTCCTCGTCGGGCCCCATCAGTGCACCCTGTACCACCCCTTGTGTTCCCCTGCCCCGGGTCTGAACCCAACCTCTCCGTTTATTCGTATCCCGGGGTCTCTCATTATTGTCCCGTCCATCCCGTTCCCCGGGACGCAGTCCCGAGCGTTTAGTAATGAATCGATCTTCCCTTCCCTTGTTACACTCGCGGGCGAAATGTCCAATCCCATTGCAGGACCAACACCTCACACTCTGGTCACAGTTTTGAAAGTAATGGTCAGTTCCCTTACATGTCCAGCAGTGATCGCGCTGCCGTCCCCCCCGGAACCGCCCCTGCGCATCTGAAGATAGCTGCTGTTGGCTGTCGTGGGCTGACACATGGCCGTCATATTCTGCCCTGTCAGGGCTAGGTCGTGGCAGGGCCTTGCGTGCATTGGGCTGTGGGTAACTGTACATCTGAGCGGCTGGAGGCATGAGCTCCCGCGCGGCGCTCTTTGCCCCCACCTGCTCTAAAATCTTCCCAAACTGCTCTAAGATATGTGTAGTCGTCTTGGAGGCCTGCCCTTCGACTTTCATCTTTTCCGAGGTACGGTGCCTGTTCAGATAGTGATGTACCTGTTTCCTCCATATGTCCTCCTTCATTGAATCCACCCCCACCAGGTCTTTCAATTTGACTGGTGCAGGGAGTCCCTCAGTCACCCCCCTCCGGAAATGTGCTATTGCCAAGGGAGAGCTATCTGACCTTTCACCTGTCCCAGCCTGCCATAGATCCCAGGCCCTCCCCAGGTATTCATGTACGTCCTCTCCGTCCTTTAGTCTGAGGGTCCCCAACACGTCCAGCGAGAAAGTAGTGGGGAAGCTGTCTCGCAGGGACCGCCAGATTAAATTTCGGTAGAGG
>NW_025164114.1:0-1614 GCF_004010195.1 Chiloscyllium plagiosum
TGTACCTGCAGACCAACCTTCAGTGTATCATCCTAGTGAGCCTCCTCTGAACTGCCTTCAATGAAATGACATCATGTCAGGTATGGAAGGTTTGTTATAAGGAAAGGCTGGGATATCTTTCACGGGGGGGTAGGAGATTGAAAGGTGACCTGATAGAAGTTTATAAAATAATAAAAGATATAGATAGAGTTGTTGGTCGTTGGCTTTTCTCTAAAATCTGGAATTACATTTTTAACGCGAGAGCAGTGCGACAATGCTGTCACTTTTTAAAAAGGTTATTTTGTCCTTGGGGTTTTTTCTCTCCGAAGAGAGGTCATAATGGTAGAGCTGCCAAAGAGGCTAGTTTTAACAATGGAAGGGATATGGCCAGTTCTCCCAGTTAAGGTTTTTCTAGTTTGCTTTGGCTGTAACAGTCACAATATATGAGTCCGGGGAAGTTGCAAGCCTCAGTCAAGAACTCCTCTGACCTTCTTCTGAAATCTCTTTGGATGTTATTCTCTCCTGTTCTGTCTGTAAGAATGTTTTTGAATTTACCTGTTTGTCAAGGGATGTTACTGTATTGGAGCAGTTAATTAGTTAAATTTTCCAACAGTTAAGTTAGGCTAAATTTTGTTCATGTTTCAACTGTAGTGTTTAAATAAATTGTTTTGCTTAAAGCCAAGTGGTTTGACCAGCTGCATCAAACCTGGAATATCTATTTCACAACTGTGTTTAAAATAAGAAAAATTTAGGTCTAGGCTACCTCCTTATATTATTTGAGGGTGTCTGGCCTGGTCCATAACACAAGAGCTTTAAAAAGGACAAGAGGGTGAATTTTTTAGAGGGTGGTTTGCATGTGAAATGAACTCCCTGATGAAGTGGTGGATGCAGGTACAATTACAATGATTTAAAAGACATTTGATACTGTTTATCAATAGGAAAGGTTTGAAGCTATATGGGGCAGGGGCAGGCAGATGGGACTAGTTTGGTTTGGGATTATATTTGGCACGGACTGGTTGAATCAAAGGTCTGTTTCCGTGCTGTATGACTATAAATAAGGGGACCAGAACTGCTCACCGTACTCCAGATGTGGTCTCACCGGCATCTTGTATGCTTGCAGTATTTTTTGTCTACTCTGATACTTCAGTTTCCTTGAAATAAGGGCCAACATTCTACTGGCCTTCCTGGTTACCTACTGCACCTGTGTGCTAGCTTTGTTTAATTCACCAGAACTTCCTTTTTGTGTTGCAGCTTCCTGCAATTTTTTGCCATTTAAGTAATATTCTGTTCTCCTGTTTTCTTTTCCAAAATAAACAATTTCACATTTTCCTCCATTTGCCAACTTTTTGTCCATTTACTTAACTTGTGAATATCTCTGTAAACTGTATCCCTCTTACAACTTGTTTTTCCATGTTTGTATTATCTGCAAATTTGGCAACAGTAAATCCACATCCTGTTAGTGTGATGTGAGTTATATAGGCCATGTGTCTAAAAGACTGGTGAATTGTCAAACAGCATATCACTTTGAACTGTTTGCAACAAAGTACTTGCTGTACCCAACGATACTTACCTGGCAGGGGAGATACCACGATATATAAGGAGGACCTCATCACCTCGGGGGATCTCCCATCCACC
>NW_025164115.1:0-1614 GCF_004010195.1 Chiloscyllium plagiosum
CTGAGCCTGGGCTGGGTTAAACATGGAGTATCCCTCTCCTCCCCGCAGGGTTTACAAGACTTTAGACCAGGAATGATGAAGCTGTCTGGCTTCTCCCAATCGATGTGAAAATTAAAATTCTCCATTGGAACCATTTCCCTTTTGCTCGGAGCTTCTCTGATCTCAGGATTTCTATATCCTGCTGTCAGGAGACCTGGACACAAATCCCATCAGAGTCTCCCAGACTGTGCTGCCTTCAATGTGTAAAAGATCAGGCTGGCTGTATAACAGGCGGCTGGTCAAACATCCCCCATTTCAAACCCTCCCCAAGAGACTCACATTCACCCCAGACACAGAGAGAGAGAGAGAGAGAGAATGGAAAGCTGAATTCTGTACTTACCGGGAGACCCAGGAAAAACACAGGGAGATGGAGAGAAGGATCAGCAACATTCTGGGAATCCACTGTCGTTATTCCATCAAAAACGGATTGGGGTAAAAGCTGCTGATTATGGACTGGAAATGACAAAGAAAAACGTCTGTAGTGAGTCCATTCTCCAAGTTCGATGGAAATGTGATCATTTCCTCCAACTCAAACAGAGAGGGGAATGATTGGTTCGTATCAGAAAAAAACACCCAATTAAATGTGAAACCGTGAGGCTGTCCCCAGTTCCCGGGAGCCTGAAAGGCAGACACACAGGGGTTTGACACCAAGAGCTGCAGGTTACACCCAATTAAATGTGAAACCGTGAGCCTGTCCCCAGTTCCCGGGATCCTGAAAGGCAGACACGCAGGGGTTTGACACCAAGAGCTGCAGGTTTGAGGCGCTGCCCACATCAGGAACAGGGATCGCTCCAGGAGGTGAAAGCACAGACCGTGTGCTGCAGCTGAATTGGGAGGGAAATCCTCATTCTCCATCCGACAGCCCCGCTCCCACTCTTCATTAGAAAGGATAGTGATCCCTATCCAATTATAAAAGCTGGTCATGTGAGACCCTGAACTCTCATCTCTATCCGGGTGGATCATCCCTCTTTGCATCCGTTTAAACTTGTACATTTCCCCGTGTATCCAGCGTTATGTGTTAAGATCTGTGTGTCTGGATATGGAAGACACTGTTTATCCCTGCACACAGTGACCTGGCTGGTGCAAGACAAGTACCAGGTGTCCCTGAGCCCAGAGTGGGGTCCTGAAGGGCCCATGGCCTGAGAGTTACTTCTGGAGCAGGCCTAGAGTCAGTGCAGTCTCAATCAATGGGTGGGAATCAGATAGCTTCCCAGTCAGATCTGGAGTCAGGCAGGGCTGCCTTCTCTCTCCTGCCTTGTTTGTGTGCTGCATAGAGCCATTTGCCGAGTCCATCAGGAAGGATGTGAGCCTGAGAGGGGTGACTATTCCTGGCAGCGGAGGCCTGCAGGTAAGGCCTCCCTGTACATGGATGACATCGCCGTTTTCCGCTGTCCGTGCACAGACTCATGTGCATATGTGACCAGTTCGAAGGGGCCTCGGGGGCCAAGGTCAACCGAGGCAAGAGCGAGGCCATGCTCTTCGGGCACTAGGCTGACCAATCCTCGATCCCCTTCACCATCAGGACCGAGCACCTAAAGGTGCGGGTATTTGGTTCGGGGGGGGCTGGGGTGTGCG
>NW_025164116.1:0-1614 GCF_004010195.1 Chiloscyllium plagiosum
TTGGTCACTCTCTGAGACACACTGTGACATTTTTCGACTCTCTCTCACACTCTCTGAGACATACTGTGTCACTCTCTGACTCTCTCTGTGTCACAATGTGACTCTCTCTGACACACTGAGATACACTTTGACGCTCTCTGACACTGTGAGAAACACCGTGACACTCTCTGACAGACTGTGACAAATTCTGAGACACACAATGACACTTTCTGACCTACTGTGACACACTCTGACACATGATGACATTTTCTGCGACACTGCGACACTCTCTGAGATACACTGTGGCACTTTCAGGACACAATGAAACACACTCTGAGTGACGGTGACAGACTGTGACACTCTCTGAGATACACTGTGGCACTTTCAGTCTCTCTCTGACTAACTGAGACACACTGTGATACTCTCTGAGATAGACTATGACACTGTCTGACTTTCTCTGAGACACACTGTGACACTCACTGTCTCTCTCTGAGGCACACTGTGACACTCTCTGACTGACTGTGACACACTGAAACACTATCTGACTCTCTCTGGCACTCTGAGACACACTGTGACACTCTCTGATATTCTCTGAAACACACTGCGACACTCTCCTACAGACTGTGACAGAATGAGACACTCTCTGACACTCTCTGAAACACACTGTGAGACTCTCTGACACAGGCAGGAACACACTGTGACACTCTCTGACACAGGCAGAGACACTCTGACACTCTGTGATAGACTGTGAAACACTGAAACACTCTCTGAGAGACTGTGACAGACTGTGACACTCCCTGAGACACATTGTGACGCTCTCTGACACTCACTGAAATACACTGTGACACTCTCTGACACAGGCAGAGACACACTATAACACTCTCTGACACAGCGTGTTGGAGAATGCCAGAGAGTGTCACAATGTGTCTCTGCCTGTGTCAGAGAGTGTCACAGTGTATTTCAGGGAATGTCAGAGAGTGTCACAGTGTGTCTCAGAGAGTGTCACAGTTTGTCACCGTCACTCAGAGTGTGTTTCAGTGTGTCACAGTCTGTCAGAGAGTGTCACAGTGCGCCTCAGAGATTCAGGGAGTGTCAGAAAGTATCACAATCTGTCACAGTCTCTCAGAGAGTGTTTCAGTGTGTCACAGTCTATCACAGAGTGTCACAGTGTGTCTCTGCCTGTGTCAGAGAGTGTCACAGTGTGTTTCAGCCTGTGTCAGAGAGTGTCACAGTGTATTTCAGTGAGTGTCAGAGAGCGTCACAATGTGTCTCAGGGAGTGTCACAGTCTGTCACCGTCACTCAGAGTGTGTTTCAGTGTGTCACAGTCTGTCAGGGAGTGTCATAGTGTGTCACTGAGGCACACTGTGACATTCTCTGACTGACTGTGACACACTGGAAACACTATCTGACTACCTCTGGCACTCTGAGATACACTGTGACACTCTCTGACCCTCTCTGAAACACACTGTTACACTCTCCGAGAGACTGTGACACTCTGCGCCCCTCGCTGAGACACTCTGTGCCACACATTGACTCTCTCTGACCCTCTGAGGCCCAGTATAACATACTGTGACAATCTCTTAGACACACTGTCACACTCTCTGACTCTCGCTGACACTCTCTCAGACACACTA
>NW_025164117.1:0-1614 GCF_004010195.1 Chiloscyllium plagiosum
TTTGAAAGGCAAGGACTGATAATGGATAGGCAATATGGCACGAGGCGTGGGAAATTGTGTCTCACTAAATTGACTAAGTTTTTTTGAAGAAGTGACTATGAGGATTCATTGAGGCAGAGAGGTATACGTTGTTGACATGGACTTCGTGTTGACAACTTTCCGCATGGTAGACCGGTTAACAAGGTGTGTTCACATGTAATGCAGGGCGAACTAGCCATGTGGATACAGAATTAGTTCCAAGGTAAGAGACAGAGGGTGGTGGTGGTGGATTGCTTTTCGAACAGAAGGGCTGTATTCAGTGGTGTACTACAAGGATCGCTGCTGGGTTCACTGCTTTTCATTATTTATAGAAATCATTTGGATGTGAAAATGCAGTGATGGTTGGTACGTTTGCAGATGACAGCAAAATTGATGGTGGAGTGGCCAGTAAAGAAGGTTTACCTCAGAGTACAATGGGATCTTGATCAGATGGGCAGATGGGCTGAAGAGTAGCAGATGGTGTTTAATCTAGATAAATGTGAGATGCTGCAGTTTGGAAATGCAAATCAGGGCAGGACGAATACACTGAATTTTATGGTCCGGGAGGGGGGTTGTGGTGGTGTTGATGAACAAAGGCACATTGGAATACGGGTTCATTATTCCTTGAAAGGAGAGTCGCAGGTATATAAGATAGTGAAAAAAGGTATTTGATATGTTTGCCTTTATTTGTCAGTGGTTTGACTATATGAATTGGGAGGTCACATTGCTGCTGCACAGCACATTATTTTAGCCACTTTTGGAGTACTGCATTTAATTCTCGTTTCCCTCCTATTGGAAAGATATTGTGAAACTTGTAGGGAGTCAGAACAGATTTACAAGGATGTTGCCAGGATTTCAGCTATAGGGAAAGGGTAAGTAGGTTGGGGTGATTTTTCCTGGAGCGAGAATGGCATGTATTGGTTGAATAGCCAAGATCTTTTCCCCAAAACGAGAGGGCATGGATTTCAGGTGGGAGGGGAACGATTTAAAAATGACCTAAGGAACAACTCTTTGCACAGAGAATGGTGCATGTGTGGAATGAGCTGCCAGAGGTGATGGTGGAGGCTGTTATGATTACAACATTTAAAAGGCATTTGGATGGGTACATGAAGAGGAAGGGTTTACATCGATGTGGGCCAAATGCTGGCAAATGGTATTGGCTTATTTTGGGATATCTCATCAGCATGGACGAGTTTAACTGAAGGATCTGCTTCGTGCTGTACATCTCCGAGAATCGATTATTCTGTCTGACCTCCTACCAATATCATATTAATTAATCAATCCCGGAAATACCAGCCTATGTTACTAGATGCCATCGATATGTCTTCACTTCAGCATTCTGAAACTTGCAAAAGCATTCTTCCATTATATTGACTCTGAGTCTCTGTCCACTATCTATTTCCGAAATCCCTCCCATTTGTTGCTATTTCAACTGTTGATACTTAAACCCTGACATCCAGTTTTAATTGTCCAATTTTAATGAGAATAACTGTCCCATATCTTTCTCTGGCCTTGAATGTTGCTTACCCGAGAGCATCAGCTTCCAAAATAAAAAAGCCGAGAAACAATGTGCTGAAAGCATAGCTTGCGTTTTCT
>NW_025164118.1:0-653 GCF_004010195.1 Chiloscyllium plagiosum
CAGGTGCAGACCATCCTGTTTATAGAGGTCCCAACTTCGCTGTAATTCCTCTTTTGTCTCCAATCAAGTAGCCTGTCCGCAAATTCACTGTTCGTCATTGGACCTTGCTTTCATTTCCCTTTCAAATACTGATGTAATCTATTCGTCAGGCTTTATGTTTGTTAGCTTGCATTCGTGTTGTCTATTTGGCTTTCTCATCAGTTCCTTGGTCCTCCTTTGCTGGGTCCAATTTTTTTAAAATCCATACCACAATGTCTGACACCTTGGAGGGATATATTTATATTGTATACCTTACAGTGTTTCTCTCAATAACAGATATTGTCTCATATACTTTCCCAATTCACTGAAGCTAACTTGCAGCTGTGTATCATCATGACTTGCCTGACTCAGGTATTCAACTGTATTTAAAAAAAAAACTTTGAATTCTGACATCATACAACATCCAATGGACTACCACTACATGCAAAAGCTCCTTTTTAGCCAGGTTTTCAATTAGCAATTCCGCTCACTCAACACCAATTCCTAAATAGAGTCCAGATTAGAGTGCTGCTGGAAAAGCACAGCAGGTCAGGCAGCATCCGATGAGCAGGAAAATCGATGTTTCAGGCAAAAACCCTTCATCAGGAATGGAGGCAGGGACCCTCCAGGGTAGA
>NW_025164118.1:670-1614 GCF_004010195.1 Chiloscyllium plagiosum
GGGGTTTGCTGGGGAGAAGGTAGCAAAGAGTACAATAGGTGAATGGAAGTGGGGATAGAGGTGATAGGTCAGAGGGGAGGGTGGAGTGGGTAGGTGGGAAGGACGATTGGCAGGTAGGACAGGTCATGAGGATAGTGCTGAGCTGGAAGTTAGAAACTGGGGTAAGGTGGGGGGAGGAGAAATGAGGAAACAGGTGAAGTCCACATTGATGCCCTGGGGTTGAAGTTTGTCGAGGCAGAAGATGAGGCGTTCTTCATCAAGGTGTCGGGTGGTGAGGGAGCACCCACCACCCTGTGTCCAAATTCCTCCTCTCACTCTGCCAAGGATATGCAGGTCCTGGACCTCCTCCACCGCCGCTCCCCCTCGATTTATCTCTCCACCTTGGAGGCTCCCTGCCTCCAATCCTGATGAAGGGCTTTTGCCTGAAACATCGATTTTCCTGCTCATTGGTTGATGCCTGACCTGCTGTGCTTTTCCAGCACCACTCTAATCTCGACTCTGGTCTCCAGCATCTGCAGTCCTCACTTTTGCCTGCCAATTCCTAAATAGCCCGATCTATAGTCTCGTGCTCAGAATACTGTTAAAGCAAATGGGCATGTCCCAACTCAGCAGCATGGTGACCGTTCTCGCCTGGTGGCCTATTATTTCACTAAATTGGATCCTGTTGCCTGTGGCCTCCCTCCATACACTCACATCCTAACTGCTGTCCAACTGTTCGTACAGGCAGCTTCTAATCTGACCCTTCCTCAGCCGTACAAGTGTACACCTCGCATTCTGTTGTTAACCTTCTCACTTCTCAGCAGACCCAAAGTCTCTCCCAAGCTCGTCTGAGCCGTATGAGGTCTCACTATTGCAGAACCCTTACCTCTCATTTCGTGACTCCTTCACTTTGAATCCTGCTACAATCCTTGAGCAACCCCCTGACGATCTTCCAGACCTCCCGC
>NW_025164119.1:0-1030 GCF_004010195.1 Chiloscyllium plagiosum
GTACAATGATGCAGGATCACAACTGCAGCAAGGCGAGTTTAAGATCCAACCCGACATAAGAGTATGGAAAGAAGCAGCTGATCAGATTGACTCATTTAGAGTCACAAAGAGACTCTGTGAGATTATTGTATTGTTGTGGGTGAGGATGGAGGAGGTTGGGGAGATGGAGAGCCCTTCAAAAGAAACTAATCTGCCTGAGAGTTATGGGATTGACTTAATTGCCATACATTTAACAGAAAGCTAATTGAAACTGTTTTTATCAACAATAGATAACAAGGCATCAGAAACAAATCCCAGAATACATGGTTCAGAGATGGATGTCAATAGCCCATCAACATGCAACTCTTGCAATGAATAAAGGAAAATAAAAGTCTCTACCCAGTGTGAATCTGCATGTTCAACGATGTTGTGAACATTTCTAAAACTAAGTTCTCTATATGCAAAACTTTATGAACTGCCAAAACCATTGTTCATTACTTGGTGTGAACAAGAGAAAAAAAATTCTTCAACTTGTGGTTATGAGTAAATTGACTGGCGTCTCAGCAGGATGGATGCCTGAGTGAATCCCTTCCCACCCACGCCCCCACCACCCCCACCACACACACACCCACACACAGAGAGAGCAGGTGAACAGCTTCTCCCCAGTCTGACTGGTTTGGCCAGTTTCCAGGTGGGATGGGTAAAGAATTCCCTTCTGGCATTCCCCACATTTCCAGAATCGGTCCCTAGTGTGGCAGCACTGGTGTTTTGCCATTTCAGATAAATGCTGGCAGACTGTTATACACACTGTTACACCCCCCTCCCCTCCCCCACCCCCAAACCCAGTATAAAATAGTAAACATTATCTCTTGCTGTGGAAGGACAGACTGTATTGGTCTGAGTAGGAACACTGAGCAGATTTACCTCAATGACAATTTAATCGGTGACCAGAGCAAGTTAAGCAAGTCCAAATAAACTGCATTATAGCACAGAGAGAGGCCCATCAAATCCAAGCTGGCTCTCTGTAGCAGAATCCCATATTCTCATTCCC
>NW_025164119.1:1090-1614 GCF_004010195.1 Chiloscyllium plagiosum
ACACTTGCTCATCTCCCGCTGTCTCAAAACCTTACATCTGACCTTAACTCTTGTGCCATCACCTATCGAATACAGATATTTTTGTCTACTAAATCTAGGTTTGTTATTATCTTATGCAGTTCTAGCAAAAATATATCCAACTTCTTCACTTCAAAGAAAATCGCAATCTCTTCATATCAATCCAGTGACTGCATTTTCTTCATCTGTGACCACTCCAGTAAGTCTGTACGCCACACTCTGAAGATCACTCATATCCTTCATTGTTGATGCCTATTTTGTTCCACAAATCCAGACAATTTAAGTTTTCTGCACAACGGCAGTAGCTTTATTATTGGACAGCTGGCGAAAGTTTCAAAGCGTCTCTAAAGTAGCCGAGTATCTACTTGTAGAGACTCTTCTTCACGAATCTCTGCCTTACCCACAGAGACAGTATATTTAATAGGAATTAGACAAAGGCATATCAGTCACATGGGCGATTGTCATTATATAGCTTAAAGTAGGTAATTATGACCTTACAAAGCTTG
>NW_025164120.1:0-649 GCF_004010195.1 Chiloscyllium plagiosum
TCAGTTGGCGATTCACACCCTCGAGGCTGCAGTATCATTTGTTGCGATCATGGCTGATATCTTTTCGGCCTCAGATTTACCTCCCTGCATGTTCTCCATAACCCTTCATTTTCAAAAAAATCCCAATTCCCTTGCACTCGGGGGTACTAAATTACACAAATTCACAATTCGTTGAGAGAAGAAAGTTTGCCTGATCCCGTTTTACATTTGCTCTGCATTATCCTAAAATTACGATCTGTAGTTTTAGATTTCTGCACATGAGGAAATATTCAGAAGACATCTGCATTGGCAATCATTTTGAACATTTTCCAGACCTCAGTGAGTTCTCCTCCCATCCCCATACACAGAGAGGATAAGTCAGAACTGCACGCTCTATCTTCATAGGACAAATTCCTCATCTCGAAAGGCAATCCAGCAATCCAGCAATCTCTTCTGAAATCCCTCCAATGAAACTATATCCCTCCTCCATAGGTGTGGCTATAAAGTCTTGAGTTATTTTCCCCATCGGAGAAGGAAGACTTGATAAGATTAGGAGATATATAGTTAGGTTGAAGGTCAGAAATATTTTCCAAGATTTGAAACTTTTAAAACAAGGGAACATCTATTTAAAGTATGAAGAGGAAAGTTCAAAAGAGAGATGGGGGTGGAG
>NW_025164120.1:912-1614 GCF_004010195.1 Chiloscyllium plagiosum
TGTTGCTGGAAAAGCGCAGCAGGTCAGGCAGCATCCAGGGAACAGGAGAATCGACGTTTCGGGCATAAGCCCTTCTTCAGGAATGAGGAAAGTTTGTCCAGCAGGCTAAGATAAAAGGTAGGGAGGAGGGACTTGGGGGAGGGGCGTCGGAAATGTGATAGGTGGAAAGAGGTCAAGGTGAGGGTGATAGGTCAGACTGGGGTGGGGGCAGAGAGGTCAGGAAGAAGATTGCAGGTTAGGAAGGCGGTGCTGAGTTCGATGGATATGACTGAGACAAGGTGGGGGGAAGGGGAAATGAGGAAACTGGTGAAATCCGAGTTCATCCCTTGTGGTTGGAGGGTTGCGGGGGCCCATGTGGGTGCCCATCACAAAGGACTCAAAGCCCTCCGCTTCTTCCTTTCCCACCGTACCAACCAACCAGTACCCTTCCACTGACACCCTCCTTCGACTGACTGAACTGGTCCTCACCTTGAACAATTTCTCTTTCCAATCCTCCCACTTCCTCCAAATGAAAGGAGTAGCCATGGGCACCTGCATGGGCCCCAGCTATGCCTGCCTCTTCGTAGGATATGTGGAACACAGTAGAGGAGTCAAAGATCCAGAGAACAAGTAATGTGCTTTCACTTTATAGGATAAAGGATGGGGGCAGATAAGGTAACTACAGCCCTTTGATTGTCAAATCAGTGTGAGGGGATTCATTGG
>NW_025164121.1:0-1614 GCF_004010195.1 Chiloscyllium plagiosum
TGTGGAGGGAATGATCTCTATGGAAAGCAGATAGGGGTGGGGAAGGAAGTGTGTTTTTGGTGGTGGGGTCAGCCTGCAGGTGGCGAAAATGGTGGCGGATGATGAGTTGGATTTGGAGATTAGTGCGGTGGAACGTGAGGATCAGGGGAAGTCTGTCCTTGAGATGGTTGGTGGGAAGGGTTTGAGGGCAGAGGTGTGGGAGACGGAGATGTGATTGAGGGCATTGTTGATCACTTGGGAGGGGAAATTACAGTCCTTGGTGCACTCTGACCTTTCTGAGGCCAGAGACCAATTTGCTGACACCTCCTCCTACTGCCCCCTCGATCACGACCCCACTTGCCATCTCCAAGACCATTGACATCCTCATCACTTTGGGAGATTTCCCATCCACCTTATTGTTCCCCAAACCTGCACAGTCTGTTTCTACCATCCTTCTCAACCTTTCCTATTCATGTACCTGCCCAAATATCTTTTAAATGTTGCAATTGCACCTGCCTCTACCACATCCCACTGACAGTTCATTCCACATACGAACCACCCTGTGTGACAAAGTTGCCCCTCAGGTCCCTGTTAAATCTTTTCCCTCTCACCTTGAAATTATGCCCTCGAGTTTTGAATTCTCCAACCCTGGGGAATACACCTTTACTGTTCACCTTATCGAGGCTCCTCCTAATTTTATAAATCTCTATAAGGTCACCTCACTAGCTCCTACACTCCAGTCAGAAAAGTCTCAGCTTATCCAGCCTCTCCTTGTAATGTAACCCCTCCAGTCTCAGTAATATCTTTGTGAATCTTTTCTGAACCCTCTCCAATGTAATAATATTCTTCTTAAAGCAGTGGAAGGCACCAGTGTCGTAAGCAACCTCCAGACCATCACAGAACAACAGAAATCTGTTCTTCGATGGATCTGTTCCCAAAAAACCCTATACAGGTTTGGATTTCTGTACTAGAATTCTTCTATTTCTTTGCCTGCTTCTGGTAATGTGTTACGCTTAATATATTGCAATCACAGTAAGAAAACAAAAACCCATTAACTTGAAGGCAACTGATGATCCCTTCAAATAGCAATAGGTGGGGTGTCTAGAGTATGAACTTGAGAACAGAGCTTCAAAATGGCAGTATTGGTTGACATCACAATCTGCCTCCTTTACATATGGCTCTCAGACCCTGCACCAATGCTGACACTCTCACAGGCATTATAATTGGCACAACTGACACCAAAAGCATGCAGATGAACTGAAAATGCAATTTTGGAAACAAACTGTAACGTGTAATGCCAAGGAAGTGAGTACGACTGATCCCAATTTTATACCCACAAAATTTAGTGTATTCTGGCACAGAATGTACAAAAGCTGAGTTTACAGTAATAAAATATACAGTAATAGATTATTCAATGCTATGCAAAATACATATCAGTAATGCAGATTACACAGATCCATTGTGAGAAGATTAACGTGGGACATTTATGGTATGCTTGCTGTCCACCTGTATTGTCTTAGATATGGTTAAAATGTAATTGCATCCTGAATTCCCACTCAAATCTCAGACTAGCATTGGAGAAAAGCAATGGATCTCAATAGGAGGGAGCTGAAAATGTGTTGCTGGAAAAGCGCA
>NW_025164122.1:0-1614 GCF_004010195.1 Chiloscyllium plagiosum
TGACTTGACACAAACTGGGAGTCACATGCTTACACTCTATTAAGATAAACTGATCTGGACATAAAAGAGAAAGTGAGTACTGCTTGATGCTGGAGATCAGAGTGTGATGATGGAAAAACACAGCAGGTCAGGCAGCGTCCGAGGAGGAACAGAATTGACGTTCCAGTCAGGAGCATATTCAAAGCGAAACGAATACTTCCGAACAGTGGTTGTTTGACAGTAAGGCATTAACCTGAGGAAATCTCAAAGAAATGCAGTCTTGTCGAACTGATCCTTCGATACCAAGTCTAATCGTCTGACTCTATCTTATGCACATAGACGTCCAGATGTTGTTATTTAAAAAACACATTTCTTTCACAGATTTGACATGCAATCAATTGTAACAGATGAATTTCTGGAGCTGTATCAATCCTGTTTTCACAACTGGATTGTTCACAGTGAACTGAATCGTGAACTGAGAACAATTAATCCTGAAATAAAAATCTTACAATCAAAACGCCTGGTGGTTTAAACGCATTTTATCCATTACTACATTACATTTATTTTTTAAAAAATTAATACATGTTACGAAGGTACGTATTTGGCATCATTGAGCCGTCCTAGCATATTCCGCTTCCAAAAGCAATTTAACAACAAAATTCATTGTGTGAAGAAAAAATGGAAGTGGTAAAGGTTTCGTTAATGAATGCAAGTCAATAATTGATTTCTAGTAATCTCCACGGAGACTGATATTATGTGGAATTATGTCAATCTTTGCGTGCCATGTTGCTAAAAGTTAAGATTAAAATATTGTATCAGTAAGTCAGCGGCCTGTATTTTGGTGTTGTCTATGCGTTTCGCTGTTCAGAAAACTCTTTGTTGAATTTTATATGTAAACATTTCTACACAATTAATGGCATTTCCTGGTTCTGTACAATAAAATTGTTATTTGATACAACAACATTATAGACCGGATATGAATGGACATTTCACATCTTAACCACATGCCTCCCATCAGAATTGTATTCCTGCCTCATGCTCTGACAGAAACATTGCTTTATCCATTCAGGTCCACAGAAGTCTAATAACCCAGTCCATTGAGGAGAATCAGAGAAGCAGACAAAATCCAAAGTTTTAAATTTTGCCATTTCGACAAATTTATTTCTATCGTATATTTATTATTTCTGGAGTGCTTCCTGTCTATCCGAATTACGAATATTATTTTATTTCTCAGGATTAGATCTGAAACAATCAAATGTTGTATTAGGGGAAGCCAGATTTATGCTTCTGCTTTTGAGTTCTCGGATCAACCCTTTTGTTTATGCAGGGATCCAAACTAAATTCAGGTAGGAAATTCGATTTGAACTTAAATACCAATTTGCCTAATTGTGAAAAGAAATAAATTATTAGCATGTTAAATACAAACAAGACCTTACTCTATTCATCATTTCATTCTCATCGTCTCCTTGTTACATACCCCCATCCCTCAATTGGCAATTGCTGATGAGGAAAAAAAAAGTTTTCCAAACTAATTGACGACGGAGAAGGACAATCGACCCTGCGATCTGGTGTAAGGTAGTTGATGAGACGATTGGTTTGAACAGAAAGCACCAGCCCCATCATTGTTCTGATAAA
>NW_025164123.1:0-1614 GCF_004010195.1 Chiloscyllium plagiosum
CTTCTACCATTCATTCAACATGTCAAGCTTAACTCATTCATTCAATGAAACAAACTTCACGTGTTAATCAATGAGGTAAAAACAATGACTGCAGATGCTGGAAACCAGATTCTGGATTAGTGGTGCTGGAAGAGAACAGCATTCCAGGCAGCATCCGAGGAGCAGTAAAATCGACGTTTCGCAGCAATGAGTCGAGCTTCTTTCCTACATGCAGTGGCACGAGGTTACCGCTTCCATTCAATCATTGTATCAAACTTCAATCATTGATTCAAGAATCAAACGTTATTCATTGCTTCAAAGAAAAGGACTTAGCTCATTTATTTAGTGAGTCAAACTGCACTCATTCATTCAATGCAAGAGGCTGCACGTGCTAATCCAATCAGTAGAGCTTCTCTCATTCATTCAACGCCACGAGGTTAACGCATTGATTCAATCAAACAAGCTGCACACATTCATTCAATGAAACAGACTGTACGTGTTAATTCAATGGGTAGAGCTTTTCTCATTCATTCAGTGTGCGAAGCTTAACTTATTCATTCAATGAAACAAACTGCTCGTGTTAATTCAATGAGTACAGCTTCTCTCAGTCATTCAATGCCACGTGCTTAACGCATTGATTCAATGAAACAAATTGCACACATTCATTCAATGAAACACACTGCACGTGTTATTTCAATGAGTAGAGCTCCTCTCATTTCATCAATGTCTCGAGCTTAACGCTTTCATTCAATGAAACAAACTGCATTCATTCATTGAATCAAACTTCAATATGTGATTCAAAGAATCAAACGTAATTGATCGTTTCAACAATATAAACTTCAATCAGTTATTTAGTAAATCAAATTTCATTCATTCATTCAATGAATCATACTGCACTCGTTCATTCAATGAAACAAACTGCATGTATTCTTTCAATGAAAAAATCTTCACGAGTTGATTCAATGAATAGATTTTCTCTCATTCATTCAATGTATCAAGCTTAACTCATTTATTCATGAAACAAACTGCGCACATTCATTCAATCAAACAGACTGCATGCGTTAATTCAATGAGTAGAGCTTCTCTCATGTATTCAATGCCTCTACTATAATGCTTTCATTCAATCAAGCAAACCGCATTCATTACTCATTGATACAAACTTCAATCAATGATTTAATGCAACAAACATAACTCATTTATGTAATGAATCAAACTGCACTCATTCATTCAATGAAAAACACTGCACGTGTTAATTCCATGACTAGAGTTTCTGCAAATTCATTCAATATGTCAAGATTAAGGCATTCATTCAATGAAACCAACTGCACATGTTAGTCAATGAGTTGAGCTTCTCTCAGACATGCAGTGCCACGACTTCAATGCATTAATTCATTCAATGAGCTTAATTCATTCGTTCAAAGAATCAAAATGCATTTATTCATGAAAGAATCAAACTTCAATCGTATACTTAATGAATGGAAAGTTATTCATTGTTTCAATGAAAGTAACTTAACACATCCATTCAATGACTCCAACTGCACTCAGTCATTCAATGGATCAAACGTTATTTAATGATTCAAGGAAAAAAACAACTCAAGCTCTATGTGTTGCATCCATGAGCTTAGCTTTACCCAT
>NW_025164124.1:0-1614 GCF_004010195.1 Chiloscyllium plagiosum
GGGTTGGTGGGGGGTGTGGATCTGACGAGGGAGGGATCTGAGGAGGTGATAGACATGCATTAGAACAACATACTGATATGTTGACCATATTTTAGTCACTGCTGGTATCATGGCTAAATGAATGTTTGATGTCTGTCATGTAACTGATGATGATTAATTCAGTCGCTGGTAACCCCCTAACTCTCTATCTGTGATGGCTGTGCACTTTCGATCACTGCTTATCCATAATGGGGGTTACTTCACAGCTGTGAGGCTGGAGATGACTGAGGAACAGGCTCCAGCTCTCTATGTTTCTTCTCCTGTGCAAAGAGACAGAAGGGGCTTAGGAGAATGAGGTGTTGAATGTTTTGAGAGCACGGAACAACAATGTTTGTGAAAACTTCCAGTGTGGGATGAGTGTGACACTGCTGCAAGCTGAGGTTGGTATCAGTGGCGGCTTGTCAGATGGCGATGTGAGCAAGTGCCTCTGTTCTTGCCTGCAAACTTTCTTGGTGTGAAGAGCGATGTTTAGGAGAATGTTAAGGAAGGCAGAATGAGGATTTTTGTATCAGATTGGGTACAATACTCAGTGACACATCAGAAAAGGGACGTGCTGCCTTTGTCCCTCCATCTCTCAAGTTGAGGTTTTGTTCCAACAGTGACTTGGACAATGTTGCTGTTGTGACATTTTAAAAATCACACAACACCAGGTTATAGTCCAACAGGTTTAATTGGAAGCACACTAGCTTTCGGAGTGACGCTCCTTCATCAGGACTATAACCTGGTGTTGTGTGATTTTTAACTTTGTACACCCCAGTCCAACACCGGCATCTCCAAATCGTGACATTTTAGGGTCACTTTAAAAAGGGGAACAGACTGCAACCACTTGTCATAATGGCCGCTCTGTCAGGAAACATTCGAGACAAAGACAACTGCCCTGGCTGAGTGAAAAAGACACTGAAAAAGGCACACCTGAAACTTCTGGGCCCCCATTGTGTTGCTGGCCTGCCCTCATTAAATTAGTCAAATCCATGACTTTATTTTGAAACAAACATCAGGAACATCACCTTTATAAAAATTAAGACTTGAGACCCAGATTGAAATGATTTGTGTGCCACTAATTTGAAACATATACAGTTTCTTAGACTTCATTTTTGTGCTGAGTATCCTGCCACATGAAATTGGACATATTTTTGTGCTGGCTAAAGATTTAATATTGGACCAACAGGGGGAGCAGAGAGCTGATTATGAGTTCACAGCATCAGAATGTACAACATGAGTGACCGTAAGGGAAAAGGTGAACAAAGGAGTTTTAATAGTGAGTCATGGCCTGTTGGGTAGTTTTGGAATTTCTCAGTGGAGGAGTGTATAAAATTACACGGAGGAATTAAAGCCGCGCTGAGTCAAGAAAACATTTTCCTTTTGCTGATGAAATCCTCTGTCTGGGAGATTAATCTTGTCAGACAAGCCGATTCAATGATGTCATAATTTGGTGGCCATCCCTAGCTCATTTCCCAGTGATAATATACGTCGGAACATGGAAAGATTTACAATGAAGAATAAATTCTTCCATAATCCTTCCAGATGTAGGGCTGCTCCCTCATTAGGAGGAGAAAGTGAGGTCTGCAGATGCTG
>NW_025164125.1:0-1614 GCF_004010195.1 Chiloscyllium plagiosum
ACCGACAGAGATGCCCCAGTGCTGAGATAACTGATCACCGACAGAGATGTCCCAGTGCTGAGATAATCGATCAACTACAGAGATGTCCCTGTGCTGAGATAACTGATCATCTACGGAGATGTCCCCATGCTGAGATAACTGATCACCTACGGAGATGACCCCATGCTGAGATAACTGATCAACTACAGAGATGTCCCCATGCTGAGATAACTGATCACCTACGGAGATGGCCCCGTGCTGATATGACTGACCACTTACTGAGATGTGCCAGTGCAGAAATAACCAATTGCCTACACAGTTGTCCCATGCTGAGATAACTGATCACGAACAGAGAGGTCCTAGATCTGAGATAATTGATCGCCTACAAAGATGTCTCAGTGCTGAGCTAACCGATCACCTACAGAGATGTCCCAGTGCTGAGATAACTGATCACCGACAAAGATGTCCCAGTGCTGAGATAACTGATCACGTACAGAAATGTCCTGGATCTGAGATAACTGATCGCCTTCAGTGTTGTCCCAGTGCGGAGGTAACTGATCACCCACAGAGATGTCCCAGTGCGGGGATAACTGATCACCTGCAGAGATGTCCCAGTGCGGGGATAACTGATCACCTACAGATATGAGCTAGTGCTGAGATAACCGATCATCTATGAGATGTCCCAGTGCTGAGGTAACTGATCACATACAGAGATGTCCCCATGCTGAGATAACCAGTCGCCTACAGAGATGTCCCAATGCTGAGATAATCGAGCATTTACAGAGACGTCCCAGTGCTGAGATAAAAGATCGCCTACAGAGATGACCCAGAACTGAGATAACCAATCACCTACAGAGATGTCCAAGTGCGGGGATAACCGATCAACTACAGAGAGGTCCCCATGCTGAGATAACTGATCACCTACAGAGATGTTCCAGTGCAGAAATAACCAATCGCCTACACTGATGTCCCATGATGACGTAACTGATCCCGAACAGGAAAGTCCTAGATCTGAGATAATTGATGACCTACACAGATGTCCGATTGCTGAGATAACTGATCAAGTACAGAGATGCCCCAGTGCTGAGATAATTGACCATCTAAAGAGATGTCCCACTGCTGAGATAACTCATTACCTACAGAAATGTCTCAGTGCTGAGATAACTGGTCACCTATAGAGATGTCCCAGTGCTGAGATAACCAATCGCCTACACAGATGTCCCAGTGCTGAGATAACTGATCACGAACAGAGACATCCTAGATCATAGATGATTGATCGCCGACAATGATGTCCCATTGCTGAGATAACTGATCAAGTACAGAGATGTCCCAATGCTGAGGTAACATCACCTACAGAGATGTCTCAGTGCTGAGCTAACCGATCACCGACAGAGATGTACCAGCGCTGAGCTAACCGATCACCTACAGAGATGTCTCAGTGCTGAGATAACTGATCATCTACAGAGATGTCCCAGTGCTAAGATAACTGATCACGTACAGAGATGTCCTGGATCTGAGATAACTGATTGCCTTCAGAGATGTCCGAGTGCAGAGGTAACTGATCGCCTACAGAGATGTCCCAGTGCTGAGATAACTAGTCATGCTCAGATAACCGATCACCTACAGAGATGTCCC
>NW_025164126.1:0-1614 GCF_004010195.1 Chiloscyllium plagiosum
CTGAGCAGGAGAACGGCGTCTCCCCAGTGAGAAAGCGTCTGTGGGTGTGTAGCCCCAATGGGGAAGGGAACCTTTTCCCACAGTCCCCACATTTCCATGGTTTCCCCATGAGGGGAGCATTCTTTGTGTCGCGCTGGGTTTGAAATTCAAAACAGAATGGATACATATTCTCTCCCCACTGTGAGGGGTGAGATTTTGATCCCCCAAGCTGAGTAAATTGTTTGACGCATTTTTCACAGACAGCATACTGAATCTCCCTCACTCGGGTGTCTCAGTATTATTCCTGCCATACCAGTGTTCAAAATCTCTCACACAGACAAAAGCAAACATTTCTTCTCGAATTGAATGGCTGCTGATATTGAAGGCCCATTGATTCAAGTGGCTCTGTCAGAAGATGACGTATCATTTGTTTTCAGATTTCTTTCTGCATGTCTTCCTTCAAAAAAAATCACAAATTGAGTGATCACTGTCAGTACTGTTAAATGTACATAACATCGGTGGCAATTCCTGTAGATTGCTAGATGAGTGCTGACCATATATTATGCAGGACGCAGAAAACCCTCATGCAACAAGATAGCCTTAAGTGTGTATGGAGGAAAACGTAATTTAGATCGCAATAACCTGGAACAAGCTGTTGACAAAGGTGCTGGAAATGGAGCTGAATTACGAATATGATAATGAAATATCAAGACTGCTTCGGAAAATAAAGCCAGCGAAGTTGCTGCATGATTTCCTGCTGTCCTAGTCAATAAAAAAGAGCCAAGAGATACAGAACGTAACTCTATTACTGCATTAGAAGGTGAAAAATCATAGCCACAAAGTTTTTATAACAGCCAACAATATCAGATATACACCATATGAATCAACAGATGTTTACATTTGAAATCAATGTGCCAATCCCTTAAATACTGCTCAGTTCCATGAGAAACTACCCTTATAATTCTGAACATGAGGAAAGAAGTAAACCTTTTCCAGGTTGCAAACTCTATACGTGCCAAACTGAGGGAATACACAAGGAAAATATCTTTGAGAGGGACAGAGAGCATCTTTTTCTAGGGTGCAAACTCGATACGTGCCAAACTGAGGGAATACACAAGGAAAATACCTTTGGGAGGGACACAGAGCATCTGAGCACCTTTGGAGAGGCTGCTCAATCCATGGAGTCACTCCAGTTGCTATAAGTGAACAGTCTCCACCCCACACCCCCCATGCCTCTCTCTCTCCCCCTCCCAGGTTGAGGAATGGAAAGGGGGAGACATTGCTTTGCTCCCAGATGTTGCCCAGAGGGAGGGAGTTTCACTCTGAAATTGACAGGGCTACCTCCACGTTGTGACGTCCACAATGGGGTGGGGACGCACTGCCCCTGCGCTGCCCTGCAGCTGAGGCACATGGGGAGGGGAGGACACTTTGCAAACTCCTTTCGATCTCCTCCACGTCAATGCGGTTTGAGTTCAAGCAAAGCACGGGGTTTAATTTTAGCTTTACACTCTCAGAAGACCCCCAGCTCTGTGAATCCAACATTTTACTCTCCCCTCCACTCCATGGAAATACCGATTTGAGAGACTCCAGAGTTAGAGTTGTTACCATACCTGTTGTAGGGGGTTTGGTAGAAGC
>NW_025164127.1:0-1614 GCF_004010195.1 Chiloscyllium plagiosum
AAACTGACCCCCTCACACTCCATCACTGTCACCCTGACCCCCTCACACTCACCATCACTGTCACTCTGACGCACTCAGACTCACTGCATCACTGTCACCCTGATCCCCTCACACTCACTCCATCACCGTCACCCTGAACCTCTCACCCTCGCTCCATCACCGTCACCCTGATTATGTCACACTCACTTCATCACCGCCACGCTGACTCACTCACACTCACTCCATCACCCTCACCCTGACACCCGCACACCCACTGCATCTCCGTCACAATGACCCCCTCAGTCCCACTCTATCACCGTCTCCCTGACCCCCTCAACACTCATTCCATCACCGTCACCCTGAACCACTCACACTCATTCCATCGCCGTCACCCTGAACCTCTCACACTCGCCCAATCTCCAACACCCTGATACCCTCACACTCAATCCATCACTGCCAACTTGATCCCCTCACAATCACTCCATCATCGTCACCCTGAAACTGTCACGCTCACTTCATCACCGACACCCTGATGCACTCACACTGACTCCATCATCATCACACTGACCCCATCACACTCACTCCATCACCGTCACCATGATCCCCTCACACTCAATCCATCACCGTCATCCTGATTCTGTCTCACTCACTCCATCACTCTCACCCTGTCCCCATCACACTCACTCCATCACCGTCACACTGACCCCCTCACACTAATTCCAATGCCGTCACCCTGACCAACTCACACTCATTCCTTCGCCTTCACCCTGACCCCCTCACACTCACTCCATCACTCTCAACCTGACCCCATCACACTCACTCCATCACACTCACACAGACTCCCTCACACTCACTCCATCACCGTCACTCTGAACCACTCACACTCACTCCATCACCCTCACCCCTGACCCCTTTACACTCACTCCATCACCGTCACACTGATCCCCTCACTCTCACTCCATCACCGTCACCCTGACCTTCTCAGACTTACTCCATCACCCTCACCCTGACCCCCTCACTCTCACTCCGTCAGCATCGCACTGAACCCCTCACAATCACTCCATCATCATCACCCTGACTCCCTCACACTCACTCCATTACCGTAACACTGCACCCGTCACACTCATTCCAACACCGTCAACCCGACCCCCTTAGACGCACTCCATGACACTCACCCTGATCCCCTCACACTCACTCCATCACCGTAGCCCTGAACCCCTCACACTCACTCCATCACCGTCACACTGACCCTCTCACACTCACTCCATCACTGTCACGCTGACCCCCTAACACTCACTCCATCACCGTCACCCTGACCCAGTCACACTCACTCCATCACTGTCGCACTGACCCCTTCACACTCACTCCATCACCGTCATCCTGACCCCTCACACTCACTCCATCACCATCACACTGACCCCGTCACACTCACTCCAACACCGTCACCCTGACCCGCTCACACTCACTCCATCACCGTCACCCTGACCCCCTCACACTCACTCCATCACTGTCGCACTGACCCCTTCACACCTGCTCCCTCACCGTCACCCTGACCCCTCACACTCACTCCATCACCGTGAACCTGACCCCCTCACACCTACTCCATCACCCACACCCTGACCACCTCACACTCAC
>NW_025164128.1:0-1614 GCF_004010195.1 Chiloscyllium plagiosum
ATGTCTCTTACTAATCTCTCACCGCTTTCCAAACATTTGTTCGCCATTTGTGTGTGATCATCTCCATAAGGAGGAAGAGGATTTTGAAGCAGAGAGCTTCATAGAGCACAAATAGGAGTGTTTGTAAATACCAGTTGGTTTACAGAAGTGGGAAGGGTCATGGAACATGAAGGATGTTCCAGAGACTGGCCGTTTATAGGCACAGTGGACAGAATGTTTATTTCTGGTGCAGAGACAGGGAGAGCTATATCATGTGATAAATTGTTCAGGTAATATTTTTATCAGGTTTCAGGGAGGGTTTCTCTCTACAAGGCTCTTGTTGCCAGAATATTTATCTGGCTGGTCCAGCTCCATTTTAACTTCAACTACAACCTAAAACTATTCTTCAGCTCCATTTTAACTTCAACTACAACCTAAAACTATTCTTGTCTTTGCAATCTCCTTCCACCTCTAGAACAACCCATATACCTGTAGTATCTCCCAGCCCTTACACACCTTCCTATCTCTGTAACCGCCTCTGGACCCTACAGCCATCCTGGGCTCTGCGCTTGCTGACATCCCTGAATTCGTTACGACCGATTCAAAAAGGCCAATGAAATGGTAGCTTTAAATAGTATGAGCGAGGTCAGGTATCTGTCATTATGGAGATGTGGCTGCAGTGGGACCACGACTAAGAACTGGATGATCAAAGGTTTTCCCATTTGTACAGTAAGGACAAAAAAGGCCAACACAATAAAGTAGCGTTGTTTATAAAGAATGGGAGCAGTATTATTGTGATGCTAATCAATTTACACACTGCTCCTCCCGGCCCTCTCCCCTCATCCCTATGTATTGATCCTGTCAGATATTGGTAACCTTTGAAAGCTTCAGAAAATAGCACAGTATAGAGAAGATCACTGTCTGCATTGGACTACAAGTAACGTTTTCTAAAAGCCCTAGTTCTGTCTCCCGGAGACTATAGGCCTTCAGGTGCAGATCCAGGCACCTTTGTATAAAGGTTTGAGAGTTTCTGCCTGTAATATGTTTCCATGTGTGACTCCCAGATCCCTATCATAACTCTGGGTGAAATAGCAACTTGCCTCACTCCTTCTCTAATATTTCAACCAATTTTATTTGTGCCTTTTTACAATCCGGATGCAACAGTTTCAAGTTCTTTCGAACCGCTTGACTGTCACTCAATAACTGCTCTTGAGGATGTTTAACTTGTTCTCTGCACATATGGGAAAACAGTTTATGTTGGTCAATCCATTGACTCATAATCGAGAGCCACAGAATAATAGTCTGTTGTTATAACATGAAGGAAATTGGTGGAATTTAAAAGTAACCATTATGATTTATTATTAAAAACCCATCTGCTTGACTCAAGTCCTTTTGTGAAGTCAATGTGTGTCATGCTTCCCTAGTCAGGTTTCCCTGTGACGTTGATGATGAACATGTGGGTGTACTGTACCTTGATGAGAATTAAAAGCCAGCAATAGCCACCTGACAGCACCAAGTGTTCGGAAAAATAGATATAATGTAACAACTCGTTTAACTCATTGTCTCGAGACAAAAATCTATTCAGCCAAACATTTTAAATTATATCCGAAAGTACCCACCTCCAATCAAGTTTGA
>NW_025164129.1:0-1614 GCF_004010195.1 Chiloscyllium plagiosum
CTGTGTTTATGTGGTGGGTCCAGTTGGGTTTCTTGTAAATGGTAACCCCCAGGATGGTGACAGTGGGGGATTCCGTGATGGGAACACCATGGAATATCAGGAGATAATGATTAGAGAGTCTCTTATTGGTGATGGTGATTGATTGGCATAAATGTGCCACTTTTCAGATGAAGTGTGGATATTGATGTCCTCCTGTTGATAGTGTTATCGAACAGAGAGACCTGGAGGTTACGGTACACCATTCTTTGAAGTTTCCATCACAGATAGACAGGGGGGTTAGAAAGGGGTTTTCGCACCTTCCCTTCATTGCTCAGCCCTTTGAGTGTAGGAGTTGGGGACGTCATGTTGGGGTTGTACAGGATATTGGTGAGGCCCCTTCTGGAATACTGTGTCCAGTTCCGGTCGCCCTGTTATAGGAAGGATATTATTAAACTGGAGAGGGTTCAGGAGAGATTTCCCAGGATGTTGCCAGGATTGGGAGGGTTTGTGTTATCAGGAGAGGCTGAACAGGCTGGGGCTGTTTTCCCTGGAGCGTCAGAAGCTGAGGGGTGACCTTATAGAGGTTTATAATATCATGAGGGGGCATGGATAGGGTTAATGTCAAGTGTCTTTTCCCTGGGGTGGGGGATTTCAAGACTAGGGGGGGGTGTTTTTAAGGTGAGAGGAGAGATGTTAAAAAGACATGAGGGGCAACGTTTTTCCCCAGAGGGTGGTCCGTGTGTGGAATGACCTTGTGTGTGTGCGCGGGGGGGGGGGGACAGTTACAACGTTTAAAGGACATTTGGATAAGGACATGAACAGGAAAGGGTTGGAGAGAGATGGGCCAGGAGCAGGCAGCTGGGACTGGTTTAGTTTGGGATTAGGGTCGGTATGGACTGGATGGGCCGAAGGGTCTGTTTCCGTGTTGTCGGACTCTATGACACTGATTGGCCAAGCTGGACCAAGTCTCGTTTTGCGACTCACGTCAAATTAGAGTCTGGTATGACGCTCTCCTGAAGCATCATGGGAGCAGACTAATGTCATGATCAGAGGGTGGTCTGTTACAGGGAGGTTATGTGTTGCAAACTGTTTCGCGGTTGACCCCTCTGTTTGGTCAAAGGTAACCATCAGGCAGAAGTTGACAAATAATCCCCAGGCTAACACAAAACCCTTGACCCAGTCTATCAGATTGTGATTTATCTGCATCTGAAAACACTTGTGACATTTCATGCTCCTGCTGAACCTGTTCCACAGTTTCCGGAAGGTTCCTCAGCATTGACCCCTTAGTGTGGGGAAGAGTTGAAGTACACTGCCCCCACGGCTCGTGACCGTGACACAGGATCACAATTGCTGTTCCATTTAAACAGGATGGGTATAACCACAGGATGTTGCGACATCCCTCAGAATACAGCAGCTACTGCTCAGAAAGACAGGGGGGTTTTAATATTCCATGCACAGACGAGGGAACATCAGAACAAGGGACCCGGTTTCTCAGGAAGCAGCATTCTGAAGCAGACAAGGGAGGAAGTTCGGAATCTCTCCTTCCAGCCCCCACAATAACATCTTCGAGAGACACTTCAGACTGCTTACACACTGAAAAGTAGACTGTCACTGACAAACACACACACTCACACA
>NW_025164130.1:0-1614 GCF_004010195.1 Chiloscyllium plagiosum
GCGGGCTTTCGTTTGCGATTTGAACAGGTTTAGTCAGATCCAGTCTGAGATTTGGGCAGATTAAAAGAGGTTTGAACTGTGAAAAACACACAGTAGATTTAATTATTTGCACATTATTGTCTGAGAGCTTTAAATAAAACGTCGGTGAGACAGTTTGTTTAATTTCAGTGACCTGAGATTGGTTAAATTAAAAGTGAGAGAAATGGCTCTTTAAAATGTTAAAGAGGTTCTGAGATTTGAAGATGATTCTCACATTTGCCGAGGGCGTTTAGAAGGAAAGATAAAGGCCAAACTTTTAGAATTAGCAAATAACTTAGATTTGGATCTAACCAAGAACAATAGTAAAGCAGAAATTGTCAGGAAATTACTCAAACACTAAAGTGCGTCAGAGAAACAAAGTACAGGAGATTTAGAAAAAAAAACTTAAATTACAATTGAAGAAAATGTAGTTTAAAGTTAAACAAAGGGAGAGAGTAAGAGTGAGAAGAAAGAGAGGAGAATGTTCTTAGCTGATCAAAGAGAGCAGAGGGAGAAAAAGATAAATAAATTTCTTAACTGAGCAAAAAAGAGAGAGAATTTGAACTTGAGAAATTGCGATTTAGTCAGTAAAGTCAAGTTAACAGGATGGAGATTAAAAGGGGCGTTAGTGATATATACAACTGTGTCAAATGTCTGCCCACGTGCTGATGAGAAAGGTGTTGAAGTCTTCTTTATTTCATTTGAAAATTTGGCTCGGCAGGTGGAGTGGTCCAATGATCTATGGGTAATGCTAGTTCGGACTAAGTTTTTGGGAAAGGCTAGTGAGGTATTTTCTGAGTTGTCAGATGAGGGTTCAGGAGATTATGAAGACAGCAAACAAGCTATTTTGAACTGCTTAGGATTGGTACTGGAAGCGTGTAGATAGCGGTTCCGAAAATTAAGGAAGTAACCAGGTCAGCCTTATGTTGAGTTCGAAAGAATTAAACAAAGGCATTTTGACAGATGAGTGCGGTCTTTAAAGATCTCTGAGGATCTAAGGGAGATTATTATGCTGGAGGAGTTTAAAAATTAACTTCCAGAAATGATAAGAATTCACGTGGAGGAACAGAAAGTTCAGGAATTGAGAAGGGCAGGAGAATTAGCAGAAGAATACTTGTTGCTGCATAAGATAAGCTTCCAGCCAGAATTTCGTCCTGTGAGGGATAGAATTTGGGAGAAGGATACATACTACACTAGAAAAGAAAGAGTGGAGAATAAGAGTTTACCACAGGTTAAAGAAGATGCCCAAGAGAGTGGAAAGGAGGTGAAAGGCCTCAGTGATTTCACTGTAATGGAGTGGGACACGTAAAATTACAGTGTCGTTGGTTTCAGAAGGGCATGAGGAAAATGATGTTTTCACTGCCATAAGGATGGATATGTATGGTCACAGTGCTGGTCGTTAAAAAAGGCACTGTGGGAAAAGATGTGGTAAAAGAAGCTAAGCCAGTGGCATGAGTGAAAGTTTTAAAGGAGACTCCAATACGAGCCGAGGAGCTGCAGAAAAGTGCACAGCCTAGGCAGGGGCTGGGTATGGAGTTAGTACCTGATCTCTATGAAGAATTTGCCTCTGTGAGTAAAGTTTACTCGGAAATAACA
>NW_025164131.1:0-1614 GCF_004010195.1 Chiloscyllium plagiosum
ACTGCGGCTCAATCCCTGTCACTGATTAAGGCAAATTCCCTGTCATTGACTGCGATTCAATCCCTGTCACAGATTGAGAATCAATCCCTGTCACTAACTGAGATTCAATCGCTGTCACAGACTGATACTTAAACATTTCACTGACTGATGTTCAATCCCAGTCACTGACTGAGGTTCAATCACTGTCACTGCCTGAGATTCAATCCCTATCATTGACTGAAACTCAATCCCTGTCATTGACTGAGATTTAATCCCTGTCATTGTCTGAGGATCAATCCCTGTCACTGACTGAGATTCAATACCTGTAACTATCTGAAATTCAATCCCTGTCAATGACTGAGGGTCAATCCCTGGCAGTGAATGAGATTCAATCGCTGTCACTGACTGAGATTCAATCCCTGTCACTAACTGAGATTCAATCCCACTCACTGACTAATGTTCAATCCCGGTCACTGACTGAGATTAAATCCCTGTCACTGACTGAGATTCAATATCTGTTACTGACTGAGGTTCAATCCCTGTCACTGACTGCGATTCAATCCCTGTCACTGACTGAGGTTCAATCCCAGTCATTGATTGAGATTATATCCCTGTCACTGACTGAGGTTAAATCACTGTCACTGACTGTGACTCCATCACTGTCAATGATTGGGATTCAATCCCTGTCACTAGCTGCGAGTCAATCCCTGTCTCTGACTGAGGTTCAATCCCTGTCACTGACGGACATTCAACCCCTGTCACTGACTGAGTCTCAATTCCTGTCACTGACTGAGGTTCATTCGCTGTCACTGACTGATGCGTAATCCTTGTCACTAACTGAGATTCAATCGCTGTCACAGACTAAGGTACAATCCCTGACACTCACGCAGGTTCAATCCCTGTCACTGATTGAGATACAATCCCTGTCACTATCTGAGGGTCAATCCCAGTCACTGACTGAGGTTCAATCCCTGTGTCTGACTGAGATTGAATCCCTGTCACCGACTGAGATTCAATCCCTCTCACTATCTGAGTGTCAATCCCTGTCACTGATTCAGATTCAATCCCAGTCACTGTCTGAGGTTCCATCCCAGTCACTGACTGAGATTCAATCCATGTCACTATCTGAGGGTCCATCCCTGTCACTGATTGAGATTCAATCCCTATCACTGACTGAGGTTCAATCTGTGTCACTGACTAAGATTCAATTCCTGCCACACACTGAGACTCAATGCCTGTAAATGACTGAGATTCAATCCCTGTCAATGACTGAGATTCTATCCATGTTTCTGACTGGGGTTCAATCCCTGTCGCAAACTGAGATACAATCCCTGTCACTGTCTGAGGGTCAATCCCAGTCACTGACTAAAATTCAATCACTGTAACGAACTGAGATTCAATCCCTGTCACTGTCTGAGCATCAATCCCTGTCAGTGACTGAGATTCAATCCCTGTCACTGACTGAGGTGCAATTCCTGTCACTGACTGAGATTCAATTCCTGTCACTGACTGAGGTTCAATTCCTGTCACTGTCTGAGGGTCAAACCCTGTCACTGACTAAGATTCAATCCCTGTAACTAACTGAGATTCAATTCCTGTCACTGACTGAGATTCAATCCCTGTCTCAGACTGACA
>NW_025164132.1:0-1614 GCF_004010195.1 Chiloscyllium plagiosum
ATTCTATCTGACGTTAAGAGTGATGATGACTGGAGAATATCATTGTACTCCCCATGCAGTCTTCACAGCCATTCCGCACTATATCCCATCCAAACGTGACTCATTAATTCAAAAGTCTTAAAGAATAAGTTCAATTTTGGTTTTGGACTGAGGGGAAAAATTGTAAAAATTATTGCTTTACCGCAAATAAAACTGCATTAAGATGTTTGTCAATTTGTATAAATTAATTACTGAAGCATATTATGAATGGAAGGTCCAACTTTTCTTCATTAGAGCAGGGAGAGGAACATTCAGAGAAGTCCACGCTTCCTGTCGATGTGCAGAGCAACTGTGCCCAGTGACAGTGTGTTGGCTGGCGTTTGTTCCCGTGGAGAAGAGATCAGCACAGTAACAAGTCCTGATTGTGTTTCTTTTTTTTTGGAGGGGTGGAAATTCGGGGTAAGATGGTTACAGCATTGCAAACGTACAATAGGGCAGAGTCATCTAGCCTGCGATAAGGAAGCATCCATCATTCTCCCTCACAACTGACTTCACTAGAGCAATAAGTGATGGGAGATGTGACCAATAGCCAGCAATGCCAGTATCCAGTACAGTACAGTTATATTGTGAACTGAAAGTGCTGTATTGAAAGCTGGAACTTTTTGCTCAATGACTGGGATTTATGTCAGTCTCCATGCATTGTAACTGTGTCACTGGAGCGTTTCCCTGTCCTATTGGTGAGGGGCTTCACTCTGCGCTATCCCAGTGTATGAGCAGATGCATCAGCTCCAATAATAACAAAGATCAGCAGCTGCACAGACGTGGGGAGAACAGATCTGAATCTGAGAATAATGGACTGGATAATTACATCAATGGAGAGGAGGCTTTCCTTGGGTCTTTTCAACATTTTTCTCTATTGGGAATTTCTACCATATCGCATATTAGCTGTACTGATTATTATTTTGGGCGGGGTGGAGGGTGTGTTACTAACCTATTCTCGCTATTGTTGGTGTTTTATACCTCTGTCCATTCATTAATCCCATAAACAATTTTGAACTTAATTGCAATTTCTGTTATCTGTATTTGTCAAAGAAAGAAACTATTATCTTCAATTCAAATTGCAGTCTCCATTCATCTGAAATGCAGACCACTCCCTTACAAACATCTGAGAACAAAACTGTGGGCAACCTCAAGAACCCTTTTGGCCCTGAATTGATTTATGTCTCGTGTTATCTCTGTCACGAACCTTGTCCACTACCAGCTCATAATATTCCCAATTTCCATCTCTGTGTCAGTGCTGTGTCTGAACAAACCATTGTCTGAACGTTGGTAAAATTCAGACTTTATATTTCAAGCTCTCTCCTGGCCACTTTTCCAGTTGCAAGTACTTCAATCACAAAATTGTTCTTGTCTCGGACGTTACTTCATGATTAGGAAAATGTGTCAGAGTAGGAATGTCGTTGGATGTAATTCGGTAGCAAAGCTTATTAAACGAAAAACATTGTTTCAAACCACTTGTTTCAAGTCCTACCACAGCTGATGGCAGAACTTCAATAAAATTGATAGGAATTCGAATAAAGTGCATTTCACGAAAAACAACTGTAAAATCCAGATTTTGTCTGAAAATCTTGCTGT
>NW_025164133.1:0-1614 GCF_004010195.1 Chiloscyllium plagiosum
CATTTTCCTACCCTACATAAATTGCACACAGACCCCCAAGGGTGGAATTATTCCTGGGTTCCTGGTGCCACGAGGCAGCAGTGCAAACCCTGAATCACCATGGGGTTGTTGTTGTTGGGTGTAGGGGAGGCAATTGCAGCCTAGCAGAAAACAAAACCAGCCCACCTACTCTGCCACTGCACCCACTGTCAGAACTTGCAGGAGGTTCAGTCCTGGGGGTGACCGAAGGCAGCGTCACTGGAAGGATCTGGTTGCTGGGAGCGCTGGTGCCCCCGCTGGTGCTTCCGCAAGTTGCAGGAAAACATGAACATCTTCCCACACTCAGGCCAAATGAAGGGCATCTCCCTGGTGTGGACACACAGGTGCTTCAGCAGGGAGGAGGAATTGCTGAAGGCCTTCCCGCACTCAGGGCAGCAGAATGGCCTCACCAACCCCCTTTCCCCCATGTGGACCAGCTGGTGCTCCAACAGTGTGGAGGAGCGGGTAAAGACCTTCCCACATTCGGGGCACGAGAACGGCTTCTCCCCGGTGTGGATGGACTGGTGCCTCAGCAGGGCCGAGGAATTACTGAAGGCCTTCCCACACTCAGGGCAGCAAAACGGCCTCTTCCACTCTGTGGACCCATTGGTGCTTCAGAACCCTTTCAAATTTCACAATATCCTTCTGATAGGAGGGAGACCAGAATTGCACACAATATTCCAAAAGTGGTCTAACCAATGTCCTGTACAGCCACAACATAACTTCCCAACTCCAATATTCAGTCAGAGGATTGTGAAAACTTACAAACCCCACAAAAAACAAGCAGGAAAGAATGGAGGGACAAACCGAAGTTTTGAGAGTCAGCTTGGAAGCATCACTGAGAAATCGGCGGACTGGGTTTATTGGGTCCCCGTTCTCCTTAATTACACTATATACGTATTTCTCTTGTGCTCTTCGTAGTTTCTCTGTGCTGCAGTGTGTAGTGGCTCGTTGAAATAATGTCCTGATCTCCTGAGGAACCAAAGACACAAACACAGCACCAACTTCATCAGCAAAGATAGCACTGTCAAGCTCGTGGAACTGTGTCTTACCACCCACTTCATATTCAGTAACAAGCCCTATAAACAGATCAACGAAATACGCATGAAACACTTCTGTCATCAAAAAATGAAACAAATTAGAGGAAACCTGCAACACCATCAACAATATCCTTACTCGCATAAAACTCACAAAAGAGGAGAACAACAACAAAGTGCCAATTCTAGATGTCACAGGAGAGCGAACAGTCAATGGTAAGTTCAAAACAGCGTCTACAGGAAAACACCACACGCGAACCAAGTACTTAGCTACAGAAGTAATTATCCCTACACACACAAACAAATCTGAATCAGGACACAATTTCAACGAGACACGATACACTGCAGCACCCAGTGACAACGAAGACCAATAAGTAACTGTACAGCGCACTTAAGGAGAATGGGTAGCCAAAATATGCGCTGAAAACTGCTTCCCTAACCGGGAATCGAACCCGGGCCGCGGTGGTGAAAGCGCTGAATCCTAACCACTAGACCACCAGGGAGATGGTGGGGCACTTTGACAGCACAACTGAAAATTGCTTCCCTGCCCGGAAATCGA
>NW_025164134.1:0-1614 GCF_004010195.1 Chiloscyllium plagiosum
TTTCCCAGCTCGGCCCGCACTCGCTCTGCTCAACGCTCGGCCTGCACTTGCATTGCTCCCAGCTGGGCCCGCACTCGCTCTGCCCCCAGTTCGGCCTGCACTCGCATTGCTCTCTGCTCGGCCCGCACTCCCTCTGGTCTCAGCTCGGTCCGCAATCGCTCTCTTCCCAGCTCGGCAAGAACTCGCTCTGCCCCCAGCTCGGTCCGCACTCTCTCTGCTCCCTGCTCGGCCCGCACTCTCTCTGCTCCCAACCCGGCCCGCACTCTCTCTGCTCCCAGCTCGACCCGCACTGACTCTTTTCCCAGCCCGGCCTGCACTGAATCTGCTCCCAGCTCGGCCTGCACTCACTCTGCTCCCAGCTCGGCCTGCAGTCACTCTGTTCCCAACTCGGCCTGCGCTCGCTCTGCTCCCAGCTCGGCCTGTGCTCACTCTGCTCCCAGCTGGGCCCGCACTCGCTCTGCTCCCAGCTGGGCCCGCACTCGCATTGCTCTCAGTGCGGCCCGCACTCTCTCTGCTCCCACCTCGGCCCGCACTCGCACTGCTCCCAGCTTGGCCCGCACTCGGTCTGCTCCCAGCTCAGTCGGCACTCGGTCTGCTCCCAGCTCGGCCTGCACTCGCTTTGCTGCCAGCTCGGCCTGCACTGACTCTGCTCCCAGCCCGGCCTGCATTGACTCTGCTCCCAGCCCGGCCTGCACTGACTCTGCTCCCAGCCCGGCCTGCACTGACTCTGCTCCCAGCTCGACCTGTACTGACTCTGCTCCCAGCCCGGCCTGCACTGACTCTGCTCCCAGCCCGGCCTGCTCTGACTCTGCTCCCAGCCCGGCCCGCTCTGACTCTGCTCCCAGCTCGGCCTGCACTGACTCTGCTACCAGCTCGGTCTGCACTGACTCTGCTACCAGCTCGGTCCGCACTCGGTCTGTTCCCAGCTCGGCCCGCACTCGCTCTGCTCCCAGCTCGGCCCGCATTCGCTCTGCTCCCAGCTCGGCCCGCACTCTCTCAGCCTCCAGCTTGATCCGCACTCGCTCTGCTTCCAGCTCGACCTGCACTTGCATTGCTCCCAGCTCGACCCGAACTCGCTCTGCTCCCAGCTCGACCCGCACTCGCTCTGCTCCCAGCTCGGCCTGCACTGAATCTGCTCCAAGCCCGGCCTGCACTCGCTCTGCTCCCAGCTCGGCCCGCACTGACTATTTTCCCAGCCCGGCCTGTATTGAATCTGCTCCCAGCTCGGCCTGCACTCACTCTGCTCCCAGCTCGGCCTGCACTGACTCTGCTCCCAGCTCGGCCTGCACTCGCTCTGCTCCCAGCACGGCCTGCAGTCGCATTGCTCCCAGCTTGGTCGGCACTCTCTCTACTCCCAACTTGGTCCGCACTCTCTCTGCCCATTACTCAGCCTGCACTCGCTCTGCTCCCAGCTCGACCCGAACTCGCTCTGCTCCCAGCTCGACCCGCACTCGCTCTGCTCCCAGCTCGGCCTGCACTGACTCGGCTCCCAGCCCGGCCTGCACTTGCTCTGCTCCCAGCTGGGCCCGCACTCGCATTGCTCCCAGCTCGGCCTGCACTCTCTCTGCTCCCACCTCGGCTCGCAGTGGCGCTGCTTCCAGCTTGGCCCGCACT
>NW_025164135.1:0-1614 GCF_004010195.1 Chiloscyllium plagiosum
ACAGCACTGTATATTTCCACAGCAACTCAATCTAGGTTCACAAGAATATGGTGAAGTCTTTCAGCCCACCAAATCTACTGGACAAAATGAATGATAGCTCATTCAGTCCCTCCTGCCAATTACACAGGAAGAGAAGGTATCTGCACACTCCCACACGTCATTTACACAGGATCAGAAAGAGACCATTTCACACTCGGAGTGATTAAAAAGAAACAGGTCATTCAGCTTCTCAAGTCATAACCCAGGAAAAGGAAGGTGTCAGAGATGCTCCAACATCACAAACCAATGGAGCAGGGACTGAACAGATGGACTGCTCTAAACTGGTCCACATGGCTTAATTACTCATAGCACATACTCTAACATGGTTTTTTGGCAGTCAGAATGAAGCCAACGTTTTTAGCCATTCTCCAAGTTGTCTTCCATCTCCAAAAACGGATACCCTTTGTCTCCACGGAGGTCAGAAACTGGTGTGGATTGGCTATCTATTTCAGAGTTAAGTTATTGTAGCTGCTGACAGGATTGTGTACAAAGTGACAATCAATGCAGTGTCACATAGTAACTGTGCATTAAAGTTTTCAGAGTTCATTCAGAGTCTGTACCTTTCTGTCAAACGACATGGACCCTCTGCAGATGCATGTAAACATTTGGAATCAAACATCCAATAAAAAGCATGGAAGTTTCACCCTATTGCGCTGTTTGGGACATAATGAGTGCCCATTCATAACCATCAAGTTTCAACTTCTTATTCTCTCACAGAATAAACACATAGTCACTCCACTCTCTCGTCATGGTACCATCGTGCCAGGGTTTAGTCTGGTGAAACTTCTTTGCACTATCTCGGTGAAAAAGAGATCATTATTTATAAAGCAGGCCTAATCTGTACGCAGTCCACCAAATACTCTCTCAACAAAACAGTATGATTTGATTAAATTCCCTACAGTGTGGAAACAAACTTCGGCTCAGACAGTCCACACTAACCCTCCGAAGAGTAAACCCACCAGACCCTCTGACTAATGCAGCTAACACTATGGGCAATTTGGCATGGCCAATTCACCTGACATGCGCTTCTTTGGACTGTGAGAGGAAATCGGAGGACCCGGAGGAAACCTACGCAGACAATGGGAGAATATGCAAACTCCACACAAACAGTCACCCGAGGCTGGAATTTAACCTGGAACCCTGACAATGTGCGGCAATTGTCCTAACCACCTATCATTGGGAAAGATATACTAACTCTGGTACTTCAATCATTTTGCATGAAGAGCCACATATTATTTACTTCCTTCCCCATAAGAATTCTGCTAGTGACTTATGACCAAGGACATCCAGGTCCTTTTCCACAACAGCACTTCCTAATCTCTCACCATTTAATAAATACAAATGTGAATGATGACATTTGTTGTTCCCATCTGATTCAGTCTTCACACCTTGTGAACAGCTATTGCCCAAACAGTAATCCATCTGATACCCAAACAAGCATTCAGTCCAGAGAAACACCTCCCGTATCTCCCTTACCAACCTTTTAATCCATATGGTATATATTCCACCCCTATATACCCATGGACACTAACATTCCCCACTCACCTGTATTCAACCATGTCAATCGTCTCCTGA
>NW_025164136.1:0-1614 GCF_004010195.1 Chiloscyllium plagiosum
CATAAACACAATGTTTAACCCGTCATCAACACAGTTTTTATACCTACCATCAACACAGTGTTTACACCAGTCATCAACACAGTGTTTACACCTGTCATCAACACAGTGTTTACACCAGTCATCAACACGGTGTTTATACCTGCCATCAACAGAGTGATTAGACCTATCATCAACACAGTGTTTACACCTGTCATCAACACTGCATTTACATCTGTCATCAACACAGTGCTTATACCTGACATGAACACAGTGTTTATACCCGACATCAACAATGTTTACACCTGTCATAAATACAGTGTTTATACCTGCCATCAACACAGTATTTACACCTGTAATCAACCCAGTGTTTACACATATCATCAACACAGTGTTTATACCTGTCATCAACGCAGAGTTTAAACCTGTCATCAATGCAGTGTTTAAACCTGTCATCAACGCAGTGTTTATACCTGTCATCAACACAGTGTTTACACCTGTCATCAACATAGTATTTACTCATGTCATCAACGCTGTGTTTACACCTGTCATCAACACAGTGTTTATACCTGTCATCAACACAATGTTTACACCTGTCATCAACGCAGTGTTTACATCTGTCATCAACACAGTGTTAATTCCTGTCATCAACACAATGTTTACACCTATCATCAACAGTGTTTACATCTGTCATCAACACAGTGTTAATTCCTGTCATCAACACAATGTTCATACCTGTCATCAACACAATGTTTACACCTATCATCAACAGTGTTTACACCTGTCACCAATACAGTATTTACTCCTGTCGTCAACACAGTGTTTACACCTGCAATCAACACAGTGTTTACACCTGTCATCAACACAGTGTTTGCACCTGTCATCAACACAGTGTTTGCACCTATCATCAACATAGTGATGACACATGGCATCAACATAGTGTTTATACCTGTCATCAACACAGTATTTCCTCCTGTCATCAACACAGTGTTTACATGTCATCAAGACAGTATTTACTCCTGTCATCAACACAGTTTTTACGCCTGTTATCAACACAGTGCTTATACCTGACATGAACACAGTGTTTATACCCATCATCAACAATGTTTACACCTACAATGAACAGTGTTTACACCTGTCATCAACACAATGTTTACACCTGTCATCAACACAGTGTTTACACCTGTCATCAACACAGTGTTAATTCCTGTCATCAACACAATGTTTATACCTGTAATCAACACAATGTTTACACCTGTCATCACCACAGTGTTTATACCTACCTTCAACACAGTGTTTACACCTGTCATCAACACAGTGTTTACACCTGTCATCAACAAATTGTTTACACCTGTCATCAACACAGTGTTTATACCTGTCATCAACACAGTGTTTATACCTACAATCAACCGTGTTTACACCCGTCATCAACACAGTGTTTACACTCACCATCAACACCGTGTTTACACCTGTCATCAACAGTGATTACACCTGTCATCAACACAGTGTTTGCCCCTGCCAGCAACAGTGTTTATACCTGTCATCGACACCGTTTTTATACCTGTCATCGACACAGTGTTTACTGTCACCATCAACAGTGTTTACACCTGTCATCAACACAGTGATTACACCTGCAGT
>NW_025164137.1:0-1614 GCF_004010195.1 Chiloscyllium plagiosum
ATGGGGAAAGTGACTTGGTTTGCACGATATGAATCGATGAATCTATAAGATTGGAATCACTGCAGCTTGTGAAAAGACAGCATTTCCGACCCCAACTCTGTCATTCATGGGCTGCTCTGCTTCTCCCCATGCCCGTTTAAATGACTTCCTCCCAGTTTTCACCTGCTACCCAAAGGTGCACTGCTATATTTTAGCCGTGTAGCAACATGGAGGTATTAAAACAAACCTCATTTAAATATATTTATGAAATAATGCAATGATTGAGGCAATCAAATATGTCACCATACATTTTACCTGTTCAAAGGAGAAAATAACGGTACAGCAGACAGAACAGTCAGTGGCTACCTGATCCAGGACAATAATGACAGACATACAGGCGTAATTTTAAGGAATGACCCCAGAAAATTATAATTACTGATCCACCAGAGTATGACCTCAGTGAAAATGACAAGCAGATCCGACATGGCCATAGCCACCAGATAGCGTGTGGTGCAGGTAGAAAGATCGCATTTTCCTTGGGACAGGATGCCAATCGCCAGCAAATTTACTGCAACAGATTAAAAGGATATTTTTTGTCAATGAATTGTCAAACAGTCTCCTTGTATGCAACAGAGTAAGACACGATTTTGGCAACAAAAGTCGGCTAGCTGTGCTTTTGTCCGGAGTAAACTTTTATACATTTTTGGATTCAGCGCAATTGAATTAGTGTCTGTTCATTTCCAATTTGACTTCAGAGAGCATTAATGAGCTGCTGTCCAACATTGCCGAGTAACGTCCATAATCCGTGTGTGTCGACAATGCTATTTGTAAGGGATTTCCATGTTATATAATGCAGTGGAATACTAAAACACTTTAACAAAAGTAATGTATATTGGGATACGGTAAAAATGACATTCGTCGAAACTGAATTTGAAATCAGAGAAATAGGAACGAGTTATTCTGGAATACATGCATAGGACGTGACATTTCATAAATGTGCAGTAAAATAAGTAGACTCCAATAGTTATGAGCAGTGATGTAGAAAGAAAGGTTTTTGTGCTGGGCGGATGCATACGATCTTAATATTATTTTGCATTCTGCTGAATGTATATACGTTATGAATTTGTCCATCCTAACACCATCATCATCCAATTTCACCTGCAGTGATTCTACTGTTTCCATTTTCAATGATCAACACAGACTGGCTTAAAAAAACCTTTTCTGTCGTGTGTAATCTCGCGTTTACTTTCAATATTGGGGACAATAGAAAATAATTTGGCTCACGGAATAAATATTGTGACTTCCACGCTTAGATTTGGTTAATACGTTTCATTTGTCAAATTGGAAATCGGATTTAGACCGAAAAAGACCGTTATTCACTTTAGCAGTTCACTTTAGAATCTCCATTCCAAACTGATTGAACAGTCATAACATTAAACTGCAGTTTCATTTCGTTTTCTCTAAATGTATCGGCAACTTGCACGTGAGCAGAGAATGCTGTGACCGAATTGTCAGGAGCGATGAGAATTCATTGCAATTTGGAAACAGCAATCGGAAGTAGTATATGTGTATCGATTGCACATAGGGGAGTTTAAAGTGCTATTACAAGAAAAGTTTGTGTGCAGAAAACTGTGC
>NW_025164138.1:0-1614 GCF_004010195.1 Chiloscyllium plagiosum
ATCTGCATATTAATGAAGAAAATTGACTTTAGCCCTTCCCAAATTCCACACCATCCAAGCTCTTAAGACCATGGCTGTACCACTTTATGTTTGGAAGGTTAAAATTTGCTATAATTACAATCCTATTATTCTTACGCATCAATAAGATCTTTCGACGTATTTGCTACTCAATTTCACTCTGACTACTGGGGGGACTATTATAATCGCATCAAAGTAATCATGCTTTTCTTATTTCTGAGTTCCATCCACATAGCTTCACTAGACCATCCCTTAGAAATATCTTGTGTTAGAACAGCAGTAATGTTTCACCACAAGAAAAATTGACTCCAATCTCCTTCTAGCTCTTCCTACTTCTGCCGTACCTTTGATGATGGAAGGGGCTTTGAACATAAATTATTCAACTTACTGGTGATGGTTAGTAGCTGAAAATAAAGATACTATAGGTGACTTGGGTGATGGGAAATAAAAGGTTACATTGTGTGGAAGGAACATTCTGGATAGAAACAAGTATTTTGAAAAATGAACTCCATTCTGTCTGCCCAGGTCTGGCCTACACCGCTCTACCTCCAGAGTACTTTCCTTTTATTTTGATGAGTTCAAGTTAATCTCACCCGCTGTTTTGTACTTGTTAACCATTTGTTAACGGGTGTTTGACGTTTCAGAATGTAGATTGCCTTATCGTGTACGTTCTCAGAGTTCAGTGTTTGGAGTACTTGTTGGTTCAACCTGTGCTTTGGCCTATAATGCAAAATTACAGAAAAATATTAATAGCAATTTAAAATAAAATGTTAGGATATTGGAAGAACAGCTAAGAGCTTCAAAGCTTGACAGACGGCTTGTGGGAAAGGACATGGAAAGCAGCAGGATTTCCAGAACTTCTAATCTCTGCCTTCCCTGATCGAAATCATCCTGTGATTTATAATTGTTGAGGATTGTTATTCATTAATATCGGTGTGCCAGATAGATCTCAGTCTCAGGGAGGTGTGACGTGCTTCTTTAATTTGTGATGAACTCAGGAGAACAAACAATAGTGAGGGTGTAAACCCAAAGGGGTGCAGGAGCAAAGGGTCCCCCGTGTGTATGTGCACAAATCAGGAAATGTACCATGACACATGGACAGAAGAGCAAATAAACGCGACTTCATCACCCTACGCTGTAGAGAACAAACACAAAGCAATTATGTTAAACTGAAACAAAACAGTCTCATGTCTCACCTGGAATGTTGCATCTAGCTTCAGCTGCCACGTTTTTGAAAAGAAATGCAAAGGTATGAGATTGGGTGCGTGACTTATTCACAACACTATTCCCGGGATGATACACCTCACCAACTCTGAGAAATTGAGAATGTTCTCCTCTGCTGATAGTTTCCAGACTTTGTGAACAGTTGCTATGATTGGTTCTCAATTCCGTCTTGCGTCATATGGATCTCAATGGCTGAATATTTCAAGTACTCATGAGCTGTGCCTTGCCTGATAACAGCGACCTCTGATTTATTATTTTTGAGGTTTGCTGTTCAGTAATATCCCTGTATCAGACAGATCTCAATCTCATTCCCTGGGATTTGACAGGTGTGGTGTGTCGAATAGATCTCAGGAATTGTGCTCCATGAGATTT
>NW_025164139.1:0-1614 GCF_004010195.1 Chiloscyllium plagiosum
GGTTAATGGTCCCCGAGAGGATGAACGTATCTTTTTTATCCTGTCGGCTCAAACAGATGAATATATCAGTTTGAAATGAACGCAATACGAGATTGGCTCTTTCTGTGCATTTGCACTGGAGAATGTCCAGGTGTGAACGTTCCTTTTCTGTATCAGCAGAGGTTAGTTTCAATTCTTATGGAGCAACTTTAATAAAGTAACAAATGTCCAAGTTACTGTGACTGAACAGCTAATTAAATACACATATGGATGTGAACAGCATCTTCTGCGCTGACACCGTTGATGAATTAGTTAAATCGCCTGGTAATAACGAGACTAGTATGGTGCCAGATCCTGGCGTTGCATGTCCTGTACATTGAAGGATCGTTGCTTAAACTTTTTTTAAAATGCTGTATTGTTAATCCACCATACCGAAAAAGCATGCTTCTTGTATTTGAGCTCAGCGCATTTTTATTTCGTGTTACCACGTCCTGCCGCCTGCTGTGGCCCCATCAGTCAATACTAGATCCTGCTAATTCAACGAAAAGATTCTTTACTATGTTCCACAAGGACGTTTCAGTTAACAGTCGAATGCACTGAAACGTCCAACCTAACAAATTCGACGATCCTCTAAAGCAGTCCGTGACTGAATTCCAAATTCAATGTGCCATTCCCTGAACGACTACTGTCCTCTATCAGTTTTACCTTTCCAAATGAAAGACTGAACCATTCATTATGGAGACATTTTAACAGTCTGATACCCCCAAGACAGACACACCCATGTCACTGGGAACCAGATCACCTCCATCAGGGATAATCTCCTTTTTTGCCTCTCAGTGCCTTGTGTGTTCCAGAGATTTTCATTGTCGCAGAGTCCAGATGAAGTTTCTATTCCCCATGTACAGGGGTGAGAATTTTTTCAATGTCTCAGACCAGTTGCTGTCCCGACAACATCAGAGTCAATATTCTGACCTCTGCTCGGTCCGACAGTTCACCCTTCTGCATTCTCCTCTGATTCCACGCCCCCCAAAGAGTTTCTCAAGATTCCCAAAGCTGGTGCCTGGATTGGTTTGGCAACTTAACATTTTCCAAACTGCCAATTGACAATATTTTCACAATAAAGCTTCATTAACCTCTGGTCTGCGCCATGTCCAGTGATGAGATGTCCCGTTTGGTGGAGAGATTCCCGAGGCTGGTGAATTTCACTTTGGAACAAAGATGGTTAAGTGGCAATTTCCTGCGGTTGTTTGTCATGATGGGAGAGGGAGCGTTGGGGAATGAGCACTTTGACGAGCAGGAGGAAGTGTTGCCACTGACCCGAGTCAGAGAACAGAGGACAGGGATTAAAGGAATCTAATGAAAAGCAGCACTTCTGCTCAGGACATTCAATAACAACTGCAGAAACCCGATGTGTCGAGCAGTGTATCTGGAAAGAGAAACAGAGATAATGTTTTAAATCTGGAACATTTCTGATGAAGAACTCGAGTTCCAAAGTCTAATTAAATTACCGGCCTGGTTTGCAAAATAGGTTTTTTGAACTTTGAGCGAAAATTCGCCCAGCAGCAAGTCATTCAAAGCGGAGTCAGCTGGATTCGGAACTATGCGGGGTAACCTGAATGGATTTTTAACCTATCA
>NW_025164140.1:0-1614 GCF_004010195.1 Chiloscyllium plagiosum
AACGTGCTACGTCTCCCTCACAGAACTAGAACCTAATGTAATGAGTCACCTGCTGTGTCTGACACGGACTCTGTATTTCAATTAATAGCTCTCTCTTCACACACAGGAGTATAATGCGATACAACCATTCCATTGTACGAACAGGGAACTGAGTTAGAACGGGGTAATTGATGCTCATGCATGGTTATGCAGTTTGAGGGGAAGAATTGAGGATCCGGGTGCAATTTAAATGAAAAAAGGAAATTGATAGCTCGAGAACAGAAGCACCCAGGAGATTTTGCAAAATAATCGGATAAAGCTAACATTCCATTTCAGTGGGCTATGGATAATCGAGCAGGTAACTGGAATACTGGTCGTTATTTAAAAAATTAATTGATCAGTGGGAATTTATCAGACATTAATTCCATATATTTCTCCAACAACATTTTTCTAATAATACAGATTTGTTTTATTTTCTCCCTCTCACTGCACTCTGTGTTTTTTTTTTACTTGTTGTATTGTATGTCATGTGTGTCTTCCGTTCTGAGGACAAAGGTAAGTATGGACTTGGATTGTCAGCCATTTTGTCATTTGCTGTTATGATTTCCCTCGTCTTTCACTGTAAGAGGCATAAATTCGCTTTCACATTTTCTTTTAATGTTTAGAATGTTTCACAAACATTTTATATGGAGAGAGTAAGATTAGAGCCAATCAAGGACAGTAGTTGAAAGTTGTATGTGGAGTCAGAGGAGGTAGGGGAAGCGCTAAATGAATATTTTTCATCAGTATTCACACTATAAAAAGACAATGTGGTCGAGGAGAATGTTGAGACACAGCCTACGAGACGAGGTGGCACTGAGGTTCACAAGGAGGAGGTGTGAGCAATTCTGGACAGAGTGAAAATAGATAAGTCCCCTTGCCCGATGGGATTGATCTGAGGATTCTCTGGGACCCAGGGAGGAGATTATCGAGCCATTGGCTTCGATCTTTATGTTGTCACTGTCTACAGGAATTGTGCCAGAAGACTGGAAGATAGCAAATGTTATTCCGTTGTGTAAGAAGGAAAGTAGAGACAACCTTGGTAATGATAGACTTACTTTGGTTGTGGTTAAGACTTGGAAAAGATTATATCAGATATGATTTATTATCATCTAGAAAGAAATAAATTGATTAGGGATAGTTAACATGGTTTTGTGAAGGGTAGGCCGTGCCTAAAAAAAAACCTATTGAGTTCTTTGAGAAGGTGACCAAGCAGGCGGATGAGGGTAAAGCAGTTTATTTTGTGTGTATGGATCTCAAAAAGACATTCGATAAAGTTCCACAGGGTAGGGTATTGCACAAAATACTGAGGCAAGAGATTGAAGGCAATTTGGTGATTTGGATCAGAAATTGGCAAGCTGAAAGAAGACAGGGTGGTGGCTGATGGGAAATGTTCATCCTGGTTCAGTTAATCGTTGTGCACCTGAAGGATCTGTTTTGATGCCACTGTTTTCTTGTCATTTTTATGAACGACCTGGATGAGAGCATATAAGGATGGCTTAGTAAATTTGTGGATGAGACTAAGGTTGGTAGTGCTGTGGATAGTGCTGAAGGATGTAATAGTTTACAGAGGGACATAGATAAGCTGCAGAGCTG
>NW_025164141.1:0-1614 GCF_004010195.1 Chiloscyllium plagiosum
TACCATTCCAGTGGTCAGGTATTTGTTGGAGAAGTACCAGCTGGCGTTGCATGTCAGGGCCCTGCAAAAACCTGGACACAGACTCTGTGGTAATCATCTGGGGACCTGAAAATACTGATGGGGAGACTCTCCGAAATAATTCATTAAATTTTGACCATTTGAAGGGTTCCAATTGGAAAGTTACTATTTGGCCAGGAAATGCGAGCCAAGAATGCTCCCACCTAACAACATTTGGATAGTCACTTCGGCCACGTGCAGGCCTCGACACATGCCCAACATCTCGCTCTGCACGCTCTGCCATTTTTTGTAATCCTTCCCACTCGCCAAAATCCCCAAGCCACCAGCCCCACATCCCTAACACCGCTCAACTCCAGCCTCCCATAACCAGTTTTATGGCACTCCACCTCCTGAACAAACTGCCACCTGATCCCACAATTACCTCGATACGCATTCTTTCACAGCCGGTATCAGCGTTTGGCTGTGGATCTGAGTGTACAAATCACAGACACTGTACACTCCTGCAAGGAATGACATTGTTTGCCTTTCCCCAATACAGCTGAATTGAAGAAAAATGTGTTCATTTCAATTGTACTTTGTGTTTTTGACGGGACTGAAATCGAATTTCCAGCTGGACGTTTGGAGCTCAGTATAGTCAGTTCTTACATAACATGATGGGTGTGTTCCTGTGCAATCGTGTAGTATAGAAAAAAATTGCTCTTTCCAAACCGTTTAAAGTGTTGGCATTGTAATCGTGTGACAGTTAAGACACACCTTTTAAAACTTTGTGCAGTAGGAGTAACATCCCCAATTCGTTAATCGGTACTGCAAAATTGTGGTGACGTTAAAGCAGAATGTTATGACAGCAAGACCTGTACAGACACGTTACAACATAAAATGATTGGACGAGCAATCATAGTCAGAATATCCAGGCCATTGGACTTAATGCAGACTCTATCGCACTGTTATTGGTGTTATTTTCAACTAAACGATGAGTTTTGTAACTGCAGAAAGGGCACATGACATCTAGAGTATGTCGGATAAAGAACTGACAGGGTAACTTCACCTGCATGCTCGAAAAATAACAAATGTTGTTGATTCAGTGTGAACTATATTGCAGTAAATGGGCAAATAGGGCCTGCATCTAAAAGACTGAGGGTATAATGCATGGCATCTGGCCTTAACAGAACAAGCTTATCGGCAGATAACCAGAGTTAGGACAGTTTGATGTTCTGGGTTAGGTTCCTTATCTCCTCGCTCTGTTGTATTGATGCTGTTTTCATGATCTGATGACCCGACAGTACATCACGTTACATCGTGCTGTTTTTTACATCGCGATCAGATGTGGTTTGTCCATTTGTCTCCTTAGGCTTGTATAAGAAATGACAAAGATTCACTGTATGTATCAGTCTTCAGTCATTACAGGATGGCAAGAGTTAATCCAAGTTTCAGGAAGTTGGCCGAACAGCAACAATTCCGGGCAGTGTAGTCCAGTACAGCATGCAGCATTGAGTTCATTGTGTTGGGGCAAAGAATACCACAGGAAGGGAGTGAGGCTGAGCTAGCAAGACGGCTGTAAGAAGTCTGGATTTATTCATTCAGAATGTGGCCTTCACT
>NW_025164142.1:0-1614 GCF_004010195.1 Chiloscyllium plagiosum
TCTGAACCCTTTCAAGTTTCACAATCTTTCCGAGACCAAAATTGCACACAACATTCCAAAAGTGGCCTGATCAATGTCCTGTACAGCTGCAACATGACCTCCCAACTCCTGTACTCAATACTCTGACCAATAAAGGAAAGCATTCCAAATGCCTTCTTCACTATCCCATCTACCTGCGTCTCCACTTTCAAGGAGATATGAACCTGCACTCGAAGGTCTCGTTGATCAGCAACGCTCCCTAGGACATTACCATTAAGTGGATAAGTCCTGTTAAAGTTTGCTTTCCCAAAATGCAGCACCCCACATTCATCTCAATTGAACTGCATCTGCCACTTCTCAGCCGATTGACCCATGTGATCAAGATCCTGTTGTAATCTGAGGTAACCCTCTTCGCTGTCCACTATACCTCCAATTTTGGTGTCAACAACTCAGTGAGAGAATTGGGGTCAGACAATATTCAATGGGATAGTTGGTGCAGTTCATCACTAAAGGGAGAATTTGTGCAGGATTGGTAATTTGGAGATTTGATGCAGGGCCCGCCAAAATTAGAGAATTCTGGCAGCGGACCACTAAATGGGAGTTTTGTTGTAAGAAAATACTAAATGGAAGAACTGGTACAGAGTGGGACGAGAATTGGGGCCTGGCACCAGTAAATGGGTGACTTAGAATAGGGCACCTCTAACTAGTAGAATTGGGCTGGGCATCAGTAAATGGAAGAATGAGTATTGGGGTATGAGTAAATGGGAGAACTGGTGGGGCATCAGTAGATGGGTTTGGTACACAGTGCCATTACATTAGAAAATTAGTGGGAGTGCCAATAAATTTAAGAATTGGAACAGAGCAGGTCTAAATGGGATAATAGGGACAGGGAATCAATAAAAAGGAGAAATGTTGCAAGCATCAGGAAATTGGAGTTTCAGTTCAGCGCAGCCCAAAATGTACAGATGTGAGTAGGGAACCAATCCGTGTAAGAAGTATATCAGAGAACAGTTACATGGACATCAATAATTGGAGACTTGCTAGAGAGAGTGTACACGTGAGAGAGAGATTGCACATGCATGAGTGAGGGAGTGTGTGTGCACGCATGAGTGAGAGTGTGAATGTGCGAGTGAGAGAGAGTGTGCACATGCAGGACTTACACAGTTAATGATAGTGCTCTGGGGAGTGTTGTTGAACAGAGAGACCAAAGGGGGCAGGTACATAGTTCCTTGAAAGTGGTGCCCCAGATAGGCAGGGTCACAGGGTGGTGAAGGAGGCATTTGGCAGGCTTGCCTTTATCGGGCAGAGCACTGAACCCAGGAGTTGGGACGTCATGTTACAGCTATACAAGGCATTGGTGAGGCCACATTTGTAGGACTGCATACCATCCTGTTCACCCTGCTTTTGGAATGAGGTTATGAAACTGACAAGGGTGGAAAACAGATTGACAAGGATGTTCCCCCAACTGGAAGGCCTGAGTTATAAGGAGAGGCTGGGACATTTTCCCCTGGAGTACTGGAGGCTGAGTGGTGATCTTATCGCGATTTATAAAACCATGATGGACTTCGATTTAAGGTGAGAGGGGAAAGATTTAAAAGGGACCTGTGGAGCAAATATTGAACAGAGCCTGGTATG
>NW_025164143.1:0-321 GCF_004010195.1 Chiloscyllium plagiosum
TTCCAATCACAATTCTTCTTAAATCTGGTGTGTTTGTGTGTGTGTGTGTGCCTGTGTGTGTTTCTTTGTGCCTGTTTGAAAGTCTGTGTGTCTGTGTATGTTTGTATATCTATGTGTTTGTTTTTGCATGTTTGAGAGTGTGCGCGCGTGTGTGTATGTGTGTGTGAGTTTGTGTGTGTGTGTGTTTGAGTGTGTGTGTGTGTGTGCCGTTGGAGCCGTCACTTTGTATTATACAGTGAACTACTGTCCTCCTTCTCTGCCCCTCTGACTGAATCCCGAACGGTTTTCGATGAAATCTACTGCTGACTGTGCATGGTTTCC
>NW_025164143.1:392-1614 GCF_004010195.1 Chiloscyllium plagiosum
ACAAATTGCATTCACGAATCGAAGCGAAATCAGTGCACACAAGGAACAGTTCCCTGTCATCCTCGTACTCTCAATCCGAATGTACTGAAGAAAAACACAGCTGTTCAGTACCATAGGTGAAGATAAATATCTGAATGGACTGGGCCAACCCTTCATTAGCAAATGGAGGATTCAATATCTGATCGAAACGCCAAAATGTCAAAGCTTCAATGTCTGCTCCTCGTTCTCACAATGGTTAGTAAACCGGTCTGTATCATGGGCGTTTAGGATTCAATTCACTGGGCAGGCAAGTCGAATGAGTTCATTGAAATAATGAAAACATGACACTGGAATTAGATTTTCAAATTGAAAATCATTCCGGTTATTGGAATTTGTCATGCCCATCAAGATTTTACATCGGAAACAGACATTGTGAGTTTTCGTTTGAATCAGGGATTGCAGTCGGAAACAATCCCCTGAGAAGAAACTCCCAGCTCTGCAAATTCCAGTGACAAGCTTCATAAGTGTTTTCACACGGAAATGGGACTGAATTGACATTTCTGCAAATCCAATGAACTGGTAGCTTTAATCCAGGATCATTTGCTGGAACAAGATGGTTTTGAATCGAGTGACACCAGCCATTTTCGAGTTATGTTTTGCAATCTGGCAGAATTCACGCATAATCTGATAGATATTGAGTATCTTGTAAACAGTGACGAGGACAAGACACAGTAACCCAGATTGTAACCTCTGCCTTTATTTTCTTTAGTTTTGTTAACTTTTGCATGGTAACTGTGCATTATCCTGTCATTTACAGACACTAGTTTTGTTTCTTCCCTTCTCCCATTTGTATTGAAGTATTGAAGATGGAATTCAAGTCCCTTCCAGTAAAATTAACGTATGGACATAATTCATCAAGCATGCAAAACGTAAGAGTGACCTGAGTGCTGAGTGAATCTCAATCTTGCATACATGACAGGAGAATTTGAACTACATAATACACACTAACAGAGAGTATGATTCAGAGACAGAATGACTCTCGTGATCGATACATGTCCAGCAACAGAATCCCACAGTTATATACAATCATGAATCTGACAGTGAGAGATGGGGAGAAACTCTTGGTCAAACACAGAACCAGATGCGACTTAATGCAGAAGGAAGTCCATATTCACTGGCACTATCCGTGATCGACACAAACACGCAGAATCCGCTGGAATTATCAAACACAGGGCACATTGCA
>NW_025164144.1:0-1614 GCF_004010195.1 Chiloscyllium plagiosum
TGTGTGTCAATGTATCACAATGTATCAGTGTGTATGTCACTGTCTCTATCACTGTGTTTATCACTGTCTCTATCACTGTGTGTGTGTCACTGTCTCTATCACTGTGTGTGTCAATGTATCACAATGTATCAGTGTGTGTATCGCTGTCTCTATCACTGTGTGTGTCACTGTCTCTATCACTGTGTGTGTGTGTCACTGTCTCTATCACTGTGTGTGTGTCAATGTATCACAATGTATCACTGTGTGTGAATCACATACACACTGATACATTGTGATACATTGACACGCACAGTGATAGAGACAGTGACACACACACAGTGATAGACAGTGACACACACACACACACAGTGATAGGGACAGTGATACCCACACTGATACATTGACACACACAGAGTGATAGAGACAATGTGTGCGTCAATGTATCAGTGTGTGTATTACTGTCTCTATCACTGTGTGTGTCAATGTATCAGTGTGTGTGTGTCAATGTATCTCTGTGTGTATCACTCTCTATCACTGTGTGTGTCAATGTATCACAATGTATCACTGTCTATCACTGTGTGTGTGTCAATGTATCACAATGTGTCAGTGTTTGTGTGCGTCAATGTATCAGTGTGTGTGTTTCACTGTCTCTATCACTGTGTGTGTGTCAATGTATCACAATGTATCAGTGTGTGTACCACTGTCTATCACTGTGTGTGTGAATGTATCACAATGTGTCAGTGTGTGTGTGTGTCAATGTATCAGTGTGTGTGTATCACTCTATGTGTGTCAATGTATCACAATGTATCAGTGTGTGTGTATCACTGTCTCTATCACTGTGTGTGTCAATGTAACAGTGTGTGTAACTGTGTGTGTGTCAATGTATCACAAAGAATCAGTGTGTGTGTATCACTGTCTCTATAACTGTGTGTGTGTCAATGTATCACAATTTATCATTGTGTGTGTATCACTGTGTGTCAATGTATCACAATGTATCTGTGTGTGTATCACTGTCTCTATCACTGTGTTTGTGTGTCAATGTATCTGTGTGTGTATCACTCTCTATCACAGTGTGTGTCACTGTCTCTATCACAGTGTGTGTCAATGTCTCTATCACTGTGTGTGTGTCACTGTCTCTATTACTGTGTGTGTGTGTGTCAATGTATCAGTATGTGTATCACTGACTCTATCACTGTGTGTGTGTGTCACTGTCTCTATCACTGTGTGTGTGTTTCACTGTCTATCACTGTGTGTGTGTCACTGTCTCAATCACTGTCTGTGTGTGTGTGTGTCACTGTCTCTATCACTGTGTGTGTGTCACTGTCTCTATCACTGTGTGTCACTGTCTCTATCACTGTGTGTGTGTGTCACTGTCTCTATCACTGTGTGTGTGTGTGTATTACTGTCTCTATCACTGTGTGTGTCACTGTCTCTATCACTGTGTGTGTGTATCACTGTCTCTATCACGGTATGTGTGTGTTTCACTGTCTCTATCACTGTGTGTGTCACTGTCTCTATCACTGTGTGTGTGTCACTGTCTCTATCATCAGGTGTGTGTGTCACTGTCTCTATCACTGTGTGTGTGTCAATGTCTCTATCACGGTGTGTGTGTGTGTTTTAAAAAAATTCTCAAGG
>NW_025164145.1:0-1614 GCF_004010195.1 Chiloscyllium plagiosum
GAGAAAGGTGGGATTGTGTTCTGTATCAATGAGAAGAAGGTGGGATTGTGTTCCTTATCGATGAGAAAAAGGTGGGATTGTGTTCTTTATCAATGAGTAAAAGGTGGGATTGTGTTCCTTATCATTGAAAAGTAGGTGGGACTGTGTTCCTTATCAATGAGAAAAAGGTGGGAATGTGTTCTTAATCAATGAGAAAAAAGGTGGGAATGTGTTCCTTATCAATTAGAAAAAGGTTGGATTTTGTTCCTTATCAATGAGTAAAAGCTAACACTGTGTGCCTTATCAATGAGAAAAAGGTAGGATTGTGTTCCTTATCAATGAGAAAAAGGTGGCACTGTGTTCCTTATCAATGAGAACAAGGTGGGATTGTGTTCCTTATCAATGAGAAAAAGGTGGGACTGTGTTCCTTATCAATGAGAAAAAGGATGGATTGTATTCCTTATCAATGTGAAAAAGGTGGGATTGTGTACCTTATCAATGAGAAAAAGGGCGTATTGTGTTCCTTATCAATGAGAAAAAGGTGGATCTGCTTTCCTTATCAATGAGAACCATGTGGAATTGTTTTCCTTATCAATGAGAAAATGGTGGGACTGTGTTCCGTATCAATGAGACAAAAGTGATATTGTGTACCATGTCAATAAGGAAAAGGTGGGGTTGTGTTCCTTATCTATGAGAAAAAGGTGGGAATGTGTTCCTTATCATTGTGAAAAAGATGGGATTGAGTTATGTGTCAATGAGAAAAAGATGGAATTTTGTTCCGTATCAATGAGAAAAAGGTAGCACAGTGTTCCTTATCAATGAGATAAAGGTGGGGCTGCGTTCCTGATCAATGAGAAAACGGGGATGAGGTGGAATTGTGTTCCTTATCAATGAGAAAAGCATGGGACTGTGTTTCTTATCAATGAGAAAAAAGGTGTGGTTGTGATCATTTTCGATGAGAAAAGGGTGGGACTGTGTTCCATATCAATGAGAAAAAGATGGGAAAGTATTCCTTATCAAAGAGATAAAGGTGGGGCTGTGTTCCTGATCGATGAAAAAAGGGTGGATTGTGTTCCTTATCAATGAGAACAAGGGTGGATTGTGTTCCGTATCAATGAGAAAGAGGAGGGACTGTGTTCTTTATCAATGTGAAAAAGGGTGGATTGTGTTGCGTATCAATGAGAAAAAGGTGGGACTGTGTTCCTTATCAATGAGCAATTGGGTGGATTATGTTCCATATTAATGAGTATAAGGTGGGAATGTGTTCCGTATCAATGAGAAAAATTTGGCATTGTGTTCCTTATCAATGAGAAAAGTTGGGAAAATGTTGCTTATCAATGAGGAAAAGGTGGGATTGTGTTCCATATCAATGAGAAAATGGTGGGACTGTGTTCCGTATAAATGAGAGTAAGGTGGGATTGTGTTGCTTATCCATGAGAAAAAGGTGGGATTGTGTTCTTTATCAATGAATAAAAGGTGGGATTGTGTTCCTTATCAATGAGAGAAGGTGGGAATGTGTTCCTTATCAATGAGAAAAAGTTGGGATGGTGTTCTTTATCAATGAGAAAAAGGTGGGACTGTGTTCCTTATCAATCAGAAAAGGGTGGGATTGTGTTCCTTATCAATGAGAAAAAG
>NW_025164146.1:0-1614 GCF_004010195.1 Chiloscyllium plagiosum
TGGCACAAAACCCTTTGGAAAGCTCTGACTTTTATGATATTATGTTCGTTGTTTTTTTCCACTCTCCACATTTCATATTAAATATCATTCATTCTAAAAATTGGAGGTTTTCAAGTTATTGTTCACTGAAATTTGATAACACAAATAATTTATTTAGTTTAATATTCATAGTCCATGTTGAATTATTGCCATTTTAAAATTGCTGGCAAATAGCTGAACATCGTACATTTCAGTGAGAAATTAAACTGATTGATTATATATAAATATATAAGAACGCTAATTCTATTTGTAAGTTCAATCATTTGCTCACTCTGAATATGTGATCACTCAGAAGCCAACCACTTTAAAAATATTGGAGTGGCAAAACATTGCTTTGAATCCTGACATTGAATATCGAATTGTAATCACCACAAGAGTTATGTTCTTTCGTCGATAAAATAAATGTACATCCTTTATTTTTGTGTTAGAAAATCTTGACAGGATTTTATATTTTAGTTCCATAAATATAGAATCAACAGAATTGATTGAAGAGATTACAGTTCCGTTGAATGGTTATCGTTCACATCGTATTTTTGCCCAAATCATGAAATATAGCAAACACCCGATTATTGTTCGAGTCAGTAAACTCAATAGCTTGCAATGAGCTACGCTGAAAATTGCTTCCAATTTATCTGAAATCATTTACAGTGTTATTGGACCTCACAGCTGCCTGTGATACAGAGAGTCTCATTGGCCTGTTCCTAAATCTGTGCAAACAGCCTCAAACCTGGTTCAGGGCAGTCAGTCAAACATTACTTCAAAACAAATAATTTGGACTCCTCCTCGGGCAGGGGGAGAACCCGCCAACAGACTATCACTGGTCTCAGTGCAGGTCCAAATATTGTCCAGGTTAAATATTAATGACTGACCAGCAACCTGGTTTTGAAATTCATCTTCAGTCAGAGTCTGGCCCGGAGAACAGACGTGTTGACATGGAGAGCCAGAATCACACCATACAAGTTACCTTTGATGATGCAACCTGAACTGCCTCCATACTTCCGCACTCCGGACCAGACATGGGTGAAGACGTTAACAAGTTGACAATCTATTGCACTACCTTGTGTCTCACAAAGAAAACTCTAAAGCCATATCCCGGAGAACAGACGTGTTGACATGGAAAGTCAGAATCACATCATACAAGTTACCTGTGATGATGCAACCTGACCTGCCTCCCAGACTCCATACTTCTGCACTCCGGACCAGACATGCGTGAAGACGTTAACAAGTTGACAATCTATTGCACTACCTTGTGTCTCACAAAGAAAACTCTAAAGCCATATCCAATAAATGCCACCTTCACATTCTCCAGTATCAACGTAAAATTGTACATCTCGACGAATGGTCAGAGATTACTACATGGATCGCACTTTAGCATGTATGTGAAGTAACCAGCAGCAAACGGCAATCCACTAATCATATTAATAACTGAACTTGGCGGATTCTGTCTGGTCTAAGTAACCACACAAATTATACTGGCTTTCAGGTGACTGTAACAATGCACACCATAACTGGAGGATTTGTCCTTACACCCCTCCAAAGCTACCTGATCTCACACACATCACTCCCTCACACATT
>NW_025164147.1:0-1614 GCF_004010195.1 Chiloscyllium plagiosum
ACAGATCACATTAAACACACAGATCACACTAAACCCACAGATCACATTAAACCCCACAGATCACATTTAACCCACAGATCTCACTCAACGCACAGATCACATTAAACCCACAGATCCCACTGAACCCAAAGATCACGTTAAACCCACAGATCACATTAAACCCACAGATCACGTTCAACCCACAGATCACATTAAACCCACAGATCACATTAAACCCACAGATCACACTAAACTCACAGATCACACTGAACTCACAGATCACACAAAACCCACAGATCATGTTAAACACACAGGTCACATTAAACCCACAGATCAAACTAAACCCAGAGATCACAGTAACCCCACAGATCACATTGAATCCACAGGTCACATTAAACCCACAGATCACATTAAACCTATCGATCACGTTAAACCCACAAATCACACTACACGCACAGATCACATTAAATCCTTAGATCACATTAAACCCCAGATCACATTGAACACACAGATCATACTAAACCCACAGATCACATTAAACCCACAGATCACATTAAACCGATAGATCATATTAAACCCCCTGATCATATTAAAGCCATAGATCACATTAAGCCCAGAGATCACATTAAAACCACAGATCACATTAAACTCACACATCACGTTAAACCGACTGATCACATTAAACCCGCAGATCACATTAAACCCACAGATCATATTAAACCCACAGATCACATTAAACCCATAGATCACGTGAAACCCACAGATCACATTAAACTCACAGATCACATTAAACCCACAAATCACACTAAACCCACAGATCACATTATAACCACGGATCACATTAAACCCACAGATCACACTCAACCCACAGATCACATTAAACCCACAGATCACATTAAACCCATAGATCACACTAAACCCATAGATCACATTAAACCCACAGATCTCGTTAATCCCACAGATCACATTAAACACACAGATCACATTAAACCCATAGATCACCTTAAACCCACAGATCACACTAAACCCACGGATCACATTAAATCCATGAATCACATTAAACCCCATTTCACATTAAATCCACAGATCACATTAAACCCACAGTTCACACTAAACCCGCAGATCACACTAAACCCATAGGTCACATGAAACCCGATGACATTAAACCCACAGATCACATTAAAACCACAGATCGCACGAAACTCACAGTTCACATTAAACCCACGGATCACATTAAACGCACAGATTACACTAAACCCACAGATCACACTAAACCCACAGATCACACTAAACACATAGATCACACAAAACCCACAGATCACATTAAATCCACAGATCACATTAAATCCACACATCACAATAAACCCACGGATCTCATTAAACCCACAGATCACACTGAACCCACAGATCACATTAAACCCACAGATCACATTAAACCCATAGATCACATTCAACCCACAGATCACATTAAACCCACGGATCTCATTAAACCCACAGATCACACTAAACCGACAGATCACATTAAACCCACAGATCACATTAAACCCACAGATCACATTAAACCCATATGTCACACTAAATCCACGGATCACATTAACCCCCAAATGACATTAAAACCACAGATCACGTTAAACC
>NW_025164148.1:0-1614 GCF_004010195.1 Chiloscyllium plagiosum
ACCGGTCAGTGTGATATCTGGGAGGGAGCTGTAAGGACTGGTCAGAGTAATATCGGGGAGGGGTCCATAAGGACCGGTCAGTGTGATATCGGGGAGTGAACTGTACGGACCGGTCAGTGTGATATCGGGGAGGGAGTTGTACGGACCGGTCAGTGTGATATCGGGGAGTGAACTGTACGGACCGGTCAGTGTCATTTCGGGCAGGGAGTTGTAAGGACCGGTCAGTGTGATATCGGGGAGGGAGCTGTAAGGACCGGTCAGTGTGATATCGGAGATGAGCTGTATGGTTCGGTCATTGTGATATCTGGGAGGGAGCTGTACAGACCGGGCAGTGTGATATTGGGGAGGGAGCTGTACCAACCGGTCAGTGTGATATCGGGAAGGGAGCTGTTCCGACCGGTCAGTGTGATATCAGGGAGGGAGCTGTATGGACCGGTCACTGTGATATCGGGGGCAGAGTGCTGTACGGATTGGTCAGTGTGATATCGGGGATGGTGTTGTACAGACTGGTGATATCGGAGAGGGAGTTGTACGGACCGGTCAGTGTGATATCATGGAGGGTGTTGTACGGAACGCGCAGTGTGATTTCGGGGAGGGAGCTGTAAGGACCGGTCAGTGTGATACCCGGGAGGGAGTTGTAAGGACCGGTCAGTGTGATATCGGGGAGTGTGCTGTACGGACCGGTCAGTGTGATATCGGGGAGGGTGCTGTTCGGACCGGTCAGTGTGATATTGGGGAGGGTGCTATACGGACCGGTCAGTGTGATATCGGGCAGGGAGTTGTAAGGACCAGTCAGTGTGATGTCGGAGAGGGTGCTGTACGGACCGGTCAGTGTGATATCGGGCAGGGAGCTGTACGGACCTGTCAGTGTGATGTCGGGGAGGGAGCTGTACGGACCGGTCAGAGTAATATCGGGGAGGGAGCTGTACCAACCGGTCACTGTGATATCGGTGAGGGAGCTGTACAGACCGGTCAGTGTGATATCGGGGAGAGAGAGCTCCAAGGACCGGTCAGTGTGATATCGTGGAGGGAGCAGTACGGACCGGTCAGTGTGATATCGGGGAGAGAGCTGTACAGACCGGTCTGTGTGATATCAGAGAGGGAGCTGTAAGGACCGGTCAGAGTAATATCAGGGAGGGGTCCATAAGGACCGGTCAGTGTGATATCGGGGAGGGAGCTGCACGGAGTGGTCTGTGTGATATCACGGAGGGAGCTGTACAAACCGGTCAGTATGATATCGGGGAGTGAACTGTACGGACCGGTCAGTGTGATATCGGGCAGGGAGTTGTACGGACCGGTCAGTGTTATATCAGGGAGGGGGCACTACGGACCAGTCAGTGTGATATCTGGGAGGGAGCTGTATGGACCGGTCAGTGTGATATCTGGGAGGGAGCTGTACGGACCGGTCAGTGTGATATCGAGGAGGGAGCTGTACGGACCGGTCAGTGAGATATCGGGGAGGGAACTGTACGGATTAGTCAGTGTGATATCGGGGAGGGAGCTGTACCAACCGGTCAGTGTGATATCGGGAAGGGAGCTGTTCCGACCGGTCAGTGTGATATCAGGGAGGGAGCTGTATGGACTGTGATATCGGGGGCAGAGTGCTGTACGGAT
>NW_025164149.1:0-1614 GCF_004010195.1 Chiloscyllium plagiosum
GGACCGGAAATAGAAGATTGTATCTTTTGAATTTCAGTCAGTCCTTTGACGTAGGGAGCTGCAGGGCCTGTTTTTGAGTTGGATAACTTAATGATTATCGGTGAATCAGAACTAAATGTGATCGATTGTCATTTAATTGTATTTGTTTAGGAAACAGAATGTCATTGATTAAATGTGAATGGGAATCTGAACAGGATATTGATTAGGAAAAAAAGCAGAAAAGAGTGTAATAAGAGAACATGGTTGTTCTTATAACATTTTCCATTCGGGACAGTGAAAGGATGTAGAGCTGGGCTGAGAAGCGGCAGATGGAATGCAATGTGGAAAAGTGCTATGTACTTCATTTTGCAAGTGCGAATTTGATTTATTATTACAGAGTTAAAGGCAGGATCCTTGGCAGTGTGGAGGATAACAGAGATCTTGGAATGCACGTCCATAGTTCCTTCTAAGTTACCACCTGAGTTTTTAAGACGGTATATGGTGTATTGGCATTAATTAACAGGGGAATTGAGTTTTAGGGTTGTGCTTTCATGCTGCAGGTGTACAGAGTCCTGGTTACATCAAGTTTGGAATATTGTGTTGAGTTCTGTTTGCCTCATTATTGGAAGGATGTGGAAGCTTTAGAGAAAGTGAAGAGTAGATTTACTAGGAAGCTGCCTGGACTGGAGGGCATGTCTTATGAAGAAAAGTTGAGGGAGCGAGGGTGTTTTCTTATTAGAGTGGAGAAAGGTGAGTGGTGACTTGCTAGACGTGTAAAAGATGATGAGCGGCATAGATCGAGTGGACAGATGGAGACTTTTTCCCATGGTGGAAATGGCTATCATGAGGGGATCTAATTTTAAGTTGTTTGGTGGAAGGTTTACGGGAGGTGTCAGAGGTGGGTTATTTACACAGAGAATGGTTATTGTATGGAATGAACTGTCAGTTGTGGTGCTAGAATCAGATATTTTGGGACACATAAGCGAATTTCGGCTAGGCACATGGACAATCCTACAATGGAAGGTGTGTAAGTTAGCTTGACCTTAGATAGGATAAATTATCTGCACAACATCGAGGGCCGAAGGTACTGTCGTGTTGTAGTTTCCGAAGTGATATAAACACAGCCATGTTCTACTGCATTGTGGAGGGCACTTGTGAGACTGTGCAATTTCATCTCCTTGAGTGAAACATAAAGACATAATGGCTTTAGAATCTGCACAGTGTACTTTATCTGCACTCATTCCTGGAATAAAGCGCTTATATTATCGCAGTATAGTTCGTTTGGCCTGAAAGTGAGAAGTGATCTGATTGAACCATACTGGCCTTGAGGAGATTGGATAGTCAGAATGGTTAGTTCTTCTTGTTCAGTGGCCCAAACCCAGAGAAAATAGCATTTTCATACAAATGTTATAAAACATGAATCACATCAAAACTTCTTGACCCACGTAAGAATAAGTAGCACTTCCATAAAGGGAGTATATATTGTTCTGGGAAATTTCCGAGGCAGTTCATATGACTTAGTATGGTGTTGTGGGATAATTCTTAGATGTTGGAACTCAGAGAGGGAGAATTATTTTCCTGCCTCTTAGCCCACTCTTTCTCTCCAGCAACATGGATAATCAGAGAATCCCAAAG
>NW_025164150.1:0-1614 GCF_004010195.1 Chiloscyllium plagiosum
GGGAGGGGCATGGGGGTCTGCACACAGTACTCCAAACATGGCCTCACCAACGTCCTGGTACAACTGCAACATGATGTTCCTACTCCCCCATTCAATGGGCTGAACAGTGAAGATCGAAACTCTGCACGGGAGTCGTGCTGGAGGACTGGAAGGAAATCCCTGGCAATTACAGACCAGTCAGTCTTACCTCTGTGGTCAGCAAGGGTTTGCAAAGAATTCTGAGGGATGGGATTTATGGCTATTTGCCACAAAGTATAGCGTGATTAAAGGCAGTCGGCATGGCTCTGTGAGGGGCAGGTCATGCCTCACAAATCTTATTGAGTCCTTTGAGGATGTGTCAAGACAGGTCGATGAAGGTGTGGTGTATATGGACTTCGGCAAGGCATTTGATAGGGTTCCCCAAGGTAGGCTCATTCATAAAGGTCAGGAAGTTTGGGGTACAGGGAGATTTGGCTGTCTGGATTCAGAATTGGCTGGCTGACAGAAGGCAGAGTGTGGTTGTAGATGGAAGGTATTCTGCCTGGAGGTCAGTGGTGAGTGGGGTCCCGCAGGGCTCTGTTCTTGGGCCTCTGCTCTTTGTAGCTTTTATTAATGACTTGGATGAGGAGGTTGACGGGTGGGTTAGTAAATTTGCAGGTGGCACAAAGGTTGGAGGTGTCGTCGGTAGCATCGAGGGCTATTGCAGACTGCAGTGTGACATAGACAGGATGCAGAGCTGGGCTGAGAAATGGCAGGTGGAGTTCAACCTGGATAAATGCGAAGTGATGCATTTTGGAAGGTGGAACTCGAATGCCGAATCTAGGATTAAAGACAGGATTCTTGGCAGTGTGGAGGGACAGAGGGATCTGGGTGTTTGAGTGCATAGATCCCTCAAAGTTGGCACCCAAGTCAATAGGGTTGTTAAGAAAGCATACGGTGTTTTGGCTTTCATTAACAGGGGGATCGAGTTTAAGGGCCGCGAGGTTTTGTTGCAGCCCTACAAGTCCCTGGTGAGACCGCACTTGGAATATTGTGTCCAGTTCTGGTCGCCCTACTATAGGAAAGAATCAGAGGCTTTGGCGAGGGTGCAAAGAAGGTTTACCAGGATGCTGCCTGGACTGGAGGGCTTGCCTTATGAAGAAAGGTTGAATAAGCTCGGACTTTTCTCTCTGGAGAGAAGGAGGAAGAGAGGAGACCTGATCGAGGTGTACAAGGTAATGAGAGGCTTGGATAGAGTCAATAGCCAGAGACTCCTCCCCAGGGCAGGATTGACTGGTGCGAGGGGTCATAGTTTGAAGATATTAGGAGGAAGGTATAAAGGAGACGTCAGAGGTAGTTTCTTTACGCAGAGAGTAGTGAGTGCATGGAATGCGTTGCCAGCGGTGGTAGTGGAAGCAGAGTCACTGGGGACATTTAAGCGACTGCTGGACATGCACATGGACAGCAGTCAGTTGAGGGGTGTGTAGGTTACGTTATTTTATTTTACATTAGGATTCATCCGAAGGGCCTGCTCGGTGCTGTACTTTTCTACGTTCTATTTTGGACCATCTGAGGCACCAGAACATAGTCGCCAGGATGAAATGGCAGGTCAACATGTACATTTGTCAGAAAAGGAGGGGAGGGGAGAACATAGGG
>NW_025164151.1:0-1614 GCF_004010195.1 Chiloscyllium plagiosum
GTCAGCGTGTGTGGGACTGTACCCAAGAGAGAGTCAGTGTATGTGGGACTGTCATACAGTGCGAGTCAGTATGTGTGGGACTGTCCCCCAGTGAGAGTCAGTGTGTGTGGGACTGTACCCAAGTGAGAGTCAGTGTGTGTGGGACTGTATCCCAGTGAGAGTCAGTGTGTGTGGGACTGTACCTCAGTGAGAGTCAGTGTGTGTGGGACTGTGCCTCAGTGAGAGTCAGTGAGTGCGGGACTGTACTCCAGTGAGATTCAGTGTGTGGGTGGGACTGTACCCCAGTGAGAGTCTTTGTGTGGGTGGAACTGTACCCCAGGGAGAGTCAGTGTGTGGGTGGGACTGTACCACAGTAAGAGTCAGGGTGTGTGGGACTGTGCCCCAGTGAGAGTCAGTGTGTGTGGGACTGTCCCCCATTGAGAGTCAGTGTGTGTGTGACTGTACCCCAGTGAGAGTCAGCGTATGTGGGACTGAACCCAAGTGAGAGTCAGTGTGTGGGCGGGACTGTAACCCAGTGAGAGTCAGTGTGTGTGGGACTGTACCCCTGTGAGAGTCAATGTGAGGGTGGGGCTGCATTCCAGTGCGAGTCTGTGTGTGTGTGACTGTATCCCAGTGAGAGTCAGTGTGTGTGGGACAGTACCCCAGTGAGAGTCAGTGTGTGCGTGGGACTGTACCCCAGTGAGAGTCAGCGTGTGTGGGACTGTATCCCAGTGAGAGTCACTGTGTGTGTGGGACTGTCCCCCAGTGAGAGTCAGTGTGTGTGGGACAGTACCCCAGTGAGAGTCAGTGTGTGCGTGGGACTGTACCCAAGTGAGAGTCAGCGTGTGTGGGACTGTACCCCAGTAAGCGTCAGTGTGTGTGGGACTGTCCCCCCAGTGAGAGTCAGTGTGTGTGGGACTGTCCCCCAGTGAGTGTCAGTGTGTGTGGGACTGTATCCCAGTGAGAGTCAGTGTGTGTGGGACTGTACCCCAGTGAGTGTCAGTATGTGTGGGTCTGTGTCCCAGTTAAAGTCAGTGTGTGTGGGACCGTCACCCAGTGAGAGTCAGTCTGTGTGGGACTGTTTCCCAGTGAGAGTCAGTGTGTGCGGGACTGTATCCTAGTGAGAGTCAGTGTATGTGGGACTGTACCCCAGTGAGAGTCAGTGTGTGTGGGACTGTATCCCAGTGAGAGTCAGTGTGTGTGGTACTGTAACCCAGTGAGAGTCAGTGTGTGTGGTACTGTACCTCAGTGAGAGTCAGTGTGTATGGGACTGTACCTCAGTGAGAGTCAGTGTGTGTGGGACTGTCATGCAGTGATTGTCAGTGTGTGTGTGGGACTGTCCCCCAGTGAGAGTCAGTGTGTGTGGGACTGTCCCCCAGTGAGTGTCAGTGTGTGTGTCGGACTGTTCCCCAGTGAGAGTCAGAGTGTGTGGGACTGTCCCCCATTGAGAGTCAATGTGTGTGTGACTGTACCCCAGTGAGAGTCAGCGTATATGTGACTGTACCCAAGTGAGTGTCAGTGTGTGTGTGGGACTGTACCCCAGTGAGAGTCAGTGTGTGTGGGACTGTCCCCCATTGAGAGTCAGTGTGTGTGTGACTGTAACCCAGTGAGAGTCAGCGTATATGGGACTGTACC
>NW_025164152.1:0-1614 GCF_004010195.1 Chiloscyllium plagiosum
ATTTGTCTCCAGAGATGAGGCATTTCTGTTACGCGACAGTTAGGGCAAGGAATAACCGTTCTCCCTTGTAGAAAATTACGTTATAATTTAACTCTAATGTTCAGGAATTTTCTGTCGAAAACTAGAGTGCAAAGATTTAATATAATTTACACAGGCAATATTAGATTTCTTTCTGATGCATCTGTGCTTAAGCTATATAATTGACTGCCTGTAATGTAGTAGGAAATGAATTAAATCATATAGCTTCATATTAAAGAGTTGCAAACAAAACATAATTTTAAGACAGGCAAGAAATGAGAACGAATACCTGGACATGAAATGCCACATCAATTCGCTATATTCAGGTATTGCTTAGTTTTTGTTCATTTGGAATGTTAAGTACGATTTTTTTGAAATTTCAATTTCAGTCATTCGTTCCGCATTTTGTTTCAAATTTCAAAATTTATTGAAGCATTACAGTGCAGATTCTTGGTTATATGTTTCAGGACACCTGCTCGGCTTAATATTTGGTCATTACCTGAATTTGGTTTCAGAAGGGGTAGTTCAAAATCTTTGAAGTTTGGAGTGTGGAATTTTCAGAGATTGCTAAAAGCACAAAGTTTAAAATCAAGGTAAGAAAGATAATTCGTCGTTAGTGTGTCATCGAAACGTAAAGAGTTTCTTTTCGTTTTCCAGAGAAGTCCAGACAACTCTAAAAGAGAAAATGTATAACTTCAAAGGTGATGCATCAAAAAACGCTTCTACTTGTAAACATGCACATATCCAAGATGGCGCCACTAATCACAGATACCAAGATGAACAAGGTATCCAAATTTCTGGACTTTATAACTTGTTTCACTGAGAACAGATACCAAAAAAAATTAAACCAATATTAAACAGTGCTTGCCTCAGCTGGCGATTTGCTTTAAGCTATGGACCATAAGTTTGGGTAAATGTGGGAACAGTAGCTCGAGTACATTAAGTGTCAATGAGGCTATTTCTACAGATGAAACACTTCTGCTTCATTGACAGCAGAGAATTTGGAACTGTTCTACCCTGCAGAACACAAATGTGTCATTTCACTGACGTCTTCAAACTCTTGACGGTGTTGGGCAGAGCAGATAGTCAGGCATTTCCTGTTGAAAGAATCAAAGCGCAAATGTTTAATACAATAGACAAAATAAGCAAAAACATCATTATAATCACAGAAGCCTGTCGGTGTGTAAAGAGATCAGTCAGCCAATCGAATCTGCACTGATCCTTTGAACAATATATCAGCAGACCTAGCACCTGAAGCTACGACCACATTTTCCACATGGAAGCTGCATATTTTTGGATTGTGAAAGGCAATAGGAACACCTGCTGTCAATTCAGACAGACATTGGGAGAAACTATTCGCAGACAGTCACCTTCATTTTAATCAAAACCAGGCCCCTCGCGCTGTGAAGCAGCAGTACTAACCATTGGGCAACCTTGGCATATATTCAAAGCCTGTGCTTCTTCTTTCAGAAAATGACTGAGGATATATAATGCACTGCTAAGGAGCTCGCAGGAGGACAGGTCCAATCAGTGAATTGATAAGAGAATTGGCATAAAGCCTAGTGTGTATTTTTGAAACAGAAGTTTCGATTAATC
>NW_025164153.1:0-1614 GCF_004010195.1 Chiloscyllium plagiosum
TCTGCAAATTTACTTATTATTTCCATCACATTTATTCCCTATATTCTTGATATAAAATCATAAGCAATAAGGGACCCAACCTTGATCCTTGGGTACACCGCTGAATACCAGCTTTCAGTCACATAAACAGCATTCTATTACCATCCTTTGTCTCCTCCCAACAAACTTGCCATGTGACCTTTGATAACTTTTAATTGTTACCCTGTCATCAGTCTCCCGGGTGGGCTGTTGTCAAAGGTTTTTCTGAAATCCACATAAACTACATCAACTTCACTACCCTTGTTTACATACCTGATCAGTTCCCAAAACAATATTTAATCAGATCTGTTAGGCATGACCTTCCCTGACAAAACCATGCTTACTCTCCCTGATCTAACCTTACCTGGACAAGTGGTATTTAATTCTCTCCTTCAGAGGCTCTCTCAAAGTTTCCTGACCACTGATGTGAGACTCCCTGCTCTGTAATTCCCTGATTTATCTCTACCATCCTTCTTTAAAATTGGAACGGCATTAGTAATCCTGCAGTCCTGTACCAACTCGCCTATGGCCAAAGAAGTATGCAAAACATTGATCAGATCATCTGCAATTTCCTCTCTTGTCTCACAGAGCAACGTGAGATACAACTCCATCCTGAACTAGGGATTTGCTCATTTTAAGCCGGTCAGAACCTCCAATACCATCTCTGCCCCTGTGAGAAATGCTCAAGGAAGTCTCAGTCTCTCTTCCTGCATTCTGTACCCACATCATACCAAAAAAGGAATGTTCCCTGGGTGAATGTGTAAAGAGATTCACTCAGTTATCCCATTTACTGACACAACTGTACTGTCACACTGGAGGGAGCTCCTTCAGATATTTTAATTGGAAAATGCTGTTTTCAGCCTTTGCGCCTCAAAATCATTTTGCTTTGATACCCAATGGTACATTGGTAACGATAGAACGTGTTTGAGTCTTCCCTATCTGAAAAACAGTCACTTGATTCCACCTCCTATGGAGACTCCAATCTGTTCACATGTGATATGAAGGATGTGGTTTTCTCGGCTGTTCATCACATGCACGATAGATTGCCGCACAAATCCCATGCACTTGATTGCTGTATTCTTTGACCTAAGACATTGATGCCTATGGCTCACATTGTAATAGGATCCATGAACAAGAGGACTTTTCAACAGGATCAGAGTCGTGTCTTATGTGCAGAGTATCATTGCGCAAGCGCAGTATCAGACTTCCACTGGGACATGCACACTGCATTTCTTCCTCGATCAGATACCAGGCGGACAAAACGAATCGGTGCTGGAAAAACTTAGCAGGTCCGGCAGAATCTGAGAAGATAATCAGAATTATATTTCGGATCCTGTGACTCTTCCGCAGACCTGATGGTACTGAGGAAAACATTGGTCTATACATAGAAGATCGAATGGAGTGGGGTTGTTAAGTGGTAAGGAACAACCCATAGGTACTGAATAGACCTCAAAGAGAGAGACGAACAGTTGAACGAAGGGAATGATAATGATCTGGCTTGGAAGCTATATAGCTGTTAATGGAGACAGTTAGTGGCTAACCATATAGTGCGTAATGGCTGGTTATGTGATAACAACGACTGGTGTGTGGAGTAGA
>NW_025164154.1:0-1615 GCF_004010195.1 Chiloscyllium plagiosum
CCTGCCTTTAATCCTGATGAAGGGTTTTTGCCCGAAATGTCGATTTTCCTGCTCCACAGATGCTGCCTGAACTGCTGTGCTTTTCCAGCACCACTCTAACCTAGACTCTGATCTCCAGCATCTGCCCTATTGGATTATAACCTGGTGTTGTGTAATATTCAATGTTTTTTCTCGTGGCCCCTGGAATTCTGGAGGAACTGGAGGGCATAGGTTTAGGGTGAGGGGGAAAAACGTAAAAAAGACCTCAGGGGCAACTTTTTCACACAGAGGGTGGTACGTGTATGGAATGAGCTGCCAGATTAAGTGGTGGAGGCTGGTACAATTGCAACATTTAAAATGCATCTGGGTGGGTATATGAATAGGAAGGGGTTGGAGGGATATGGGCCAAATGCCGACAAAAGAAACTAGATTAGTTTAGGATAAGTGGTCGGCATGGATGAGTTTGATGGAAGGGTCTTTTTCCATGCAGAACATCTCTGTGACTCTGTGCTGCTGATAGTCAGTCTCACATGGTAAGGTTGTGTTCATGTGTTTGTGTGTGGAGATCGGTGAGACGATAAAGATGGAACTTAGCTTCTAATTTCCTCATGCAAAGGATATCTGATTTATTAAGTATTTGAGCTTCAAACTTATTATTTGATAAATTCGATGAAAATATGAGTTGGGTAAAAGCTGTACAATCATCACCGACTTGACAGAGGACCCCACAACAAGCAGGTCCAAGGCCTGGCTGATATTGGATGTTGTAACTCATGTTAATTCAAAGTATGGCAGTTTGGCATTGAGAGCGATTCTGGGGGGGGGAGATGGGACCTGTACAAACTGGATGAGTTATAGCGGGGTAGGACTGGGACTGATGCCCTCGGGTGGGGGATACTCGGAAATGTGGTTGGGGAGGGTTTATCCTGGCGTGGCATGGGGCTGGGAACCAGAGGAGTGGGGCAGTAGATGCAGAAATTGAGGGTGAGGTAGAAACCAAAACAAACATTAATAAGAAGAAGAACAGGCCGGGAAACGCTGCTGAAAAGAGCAGGGGAGGTGGTCTCTGAAATGCATGTGTTTCAATGAGAGGAGTATAATAGATGAGGTAGATCACCTTAGAGATTTGGTTAGTACTTGGAACTATGACATTATTGAGATTACAGAGACTTGGCTGAAGAAGGCACAGGCCTGGCAGCTGAATGGCCCAGGATTTCGATGTTTCAGGTGTGATAGAAAGGGAGGTAAAAGGGGTGGGGGAGTTGCATTATTGATAAAGGAGAATCTCAGAGCTGTACTGTGGCTAGATACATCAGAGGATTCGGGCAGCGGGGCATTATGGGTAGAACTCAGGAATAGGAAAGGTGATATCACAATGCAGGGAGTATACTACAGGCTTCCCAACAACCAGCGGGAGATAGAGGAGAGAATGTGCAGAGAGATTGTGGAAAGATGTAAATACAGCAGGGTTGTTGTGGTGGGTGATTTTAACTTCTCCTGCATTGACTGGGACTCACTTCATGCTAGGGGCTTGGATGGGACAGAGTTTATAATAACCATTCAGGAGGCTTTCTGGACACAGTATGTAAACAGTTCACCAAGAGAAGGGGTTATATTGGACTTGGTTTTGGGAAAT
>NW_025164155.1:0-1615 GCF_004010195.1 Chiloscyllium plagiosum
GCCTCTTAAATGTTGCAATTGTACCAGCCTCCCCTACTTCCAGTATCCTGCGATGCAGACCATCAGGCCCCGGAGACTTATCAACCTTCAGACCTACCAGTCTCTTTCCAACACCAAATCCTGGCAAATATAAATTCCCTTAAGTTCAGGTCCTTCAGCCACTGTTACCTCAGGGAGATTGCTTGTCTCTTCCCCAGTGAACACAATCTGAAGTACCCATTTAATTCCACTGCATTTCTTTGTTCCCCGTAATATATTCCCCTGTTTCTGTCTTCAAGGGCCCAATTTTAGTCCTAACCATTTTTTTGCCTTGCACATACCAAAAAAAGCTTTTACTATCCTCCTTTATATTCTTGGCCAATTTACCTTCGTACCTCATTTTTCCTCTGCGTATTTCCTTCTTTGTAATCCTCTGTTGCTCTTTAAAAGTTTCCCAGTCCTCAGTTTTCCCACATACCTTTGCTATGTTATACTTTTTCTCTTTTAACTTTATATGTTTCTTTACTTGCCTCATCAGCCACGGCCGCCCATGCCTCCTCCTGGGATCTTTCTTCATTTTATGAATGAACTGATCCCGCAACTTCTGCATTATACACAGAAGTATCCGCCATTGTTCCTCCACGGTCATCCCTGCTAAGGTATTGCACCATTGAACTTTGGCCAGCTCCTCCCTCATAACTCCATAGTTACCTTTATTCAACAGAAGTACTGTCACTTCCGACTGTACCCACTCCCTCTCAAATTGCAGATGAAGATTATTGTATTATGGTCGCTACTTCCCAATGGCTCCTTCACTTCGAGATCTCTGACCAATTCTGGTTCGTTACACAATACCAGATCCAGAATTTCCTTCTCCCTGGTCGGCTCCAGCACCAGCTGCTCTAAGAATCCATTCTAGAGGCACTCCACAAAGTCTCTTTTTTGAGGTCCAATACCATCCTGATTCTCCCAGTCTACCTGGATGTTAAAATCCCCCATAACAACTGTAGTGACATCTTTGCGACAGGCCAATTTCAGCTCCTGATTCAACTTACATCCGACATACAGACTACTGTTTGGGGGCCTGTAAATGACTCCCAAGAGGGTCCTTTTACCTTTAGTATTTCGCAGCTCTATCCACACTGACTCTACATCTCCTGACTCTAGGTCCCCCTGCGCAACGGACTGAATATCGTCCCATACCAACAAGGCCACCCCACCCCCTCTGCCCGTCAGTCTGTCCTATCCTCACCACCAGTTCAACACCATTGCCAGCCTGCCCCTCACTGCCGTCCAACACCACCCAAAGCCTGACCCTCACCGTCGCCCACTCACCGCCCCCAGCCTGACACCCACCACTGCACAAAACCACCCACAGTCTGCCCCCACCGCTGTCCACACACTGCCTCCAGCCTTGCCCTCATCGCGATACACACATCACCCCCAGCGTTGCCCTCACTGCTGTCCACACAACGCCCCCAGCCTGATCCACACCGCCGCCCAACAGTGAGCCCCAGCCTGTCACTCACTGCCGTCCACACACAGCCCCAGCATGAACCTCACTACCGCCCACACACCGCCCCCAGCCGGACCCTTACTGCCGTCCACATACTGTTAACAGCCTGACCCTCACCGA
>NW_025164156.1:0-1615 GCF_004010195.1 Chiloscyllium plagiosum
GCTCCTTGCGTTGAAATAAAAACACTTCAGCCCGTTAGTACCATCGTGTTCATTTACCTGTCTTTGCTTGTCATTCCCATCTGACGCAGTGGTCCTATCGTTTACCCTTCCCTCAATCCCTACACCTGCTGATGTGTTGCTCTGGTTCCCAGTCCCCTTCCATTCTAGTTTATACCTTCCCGAGTAGCAGTAATGAACCTTCTTACTACAAGACTATTGGTTCCTATTCAATGTAAGTGCAATCGAGTCTGCTATAACAGGTCACCCCTGCCCCAGAAGTGGTCCTAATGACCCTGCTAATCCTCCCCAACATAAGAATTTCATGCAGCCGCTTAAAGACACCCTGGGCCTTAGCACCAGAGAGGCAACATGCCAACGTGGCATCTTGAATGTGTCCTCAGAAACACCTGTCTGTGTCCCTAAGTAGCAAGTCTCCTACCACTATCTTTCACTTGGACTTTGCCCAACTTTCCTCCACATTGTCTTTTTTGCAACCATACAGAATTATTCAGATGTTTGAGAAGTCCGAATGGATTGGAAAACTATAAATCTTACACTTCTGCTCCAGACATTGCAGCGACAGAAAGCTGGGAACTTTCAGCAAGTTAGTCGAAGATCAGCAAATGCTTGAATCCATTATTTAGGAGGTAGTAACAAAACATTTAGAAAAATCATAATACAATCAGTTTAAACAAGCAGAATTGATGAAGAGATACGAGTAAATGTAGAATTAGTGGTAGTGAAAAAGACACTCAATTTTTTATTCACTCATGGGTTTTTGGACATCGCTGGCTGGCCAGCATTTATTGCATATTCCTCATTGTACTTGAATGATGGTGGGGAGCTGGCTTCTTGAACTACTGCAGTCCACAGTTGGTAGTCGCAAATACCCTTATGAAGGGAATTCCAGGGATTCAACCCAACAATAGCAGTGTAACGGTAATATATTTCCAAGTCAGGATGCTGATTGGCTTAGAAGTTATGGTGTTCCATCTATCTGCTGCTTTTGTACTTTTTAATCTCAATGGAGCCTCCAATAGCTCCCATTTTCCAATGTAAAATGTTGCCAGTTCCTCACAGTCTGTTTTCCTGAATTCCATACCTACCTTCTCCTTCTGCAGAGTGAAGACCGAAGAGAAGTATTCATTTAACATCCTTCCAACATTCTGCTACTTCAGTCACAGATTGCCAGCTTGGTCCCATTGAGCCCTACATTTTTGTTGGTTAACCTCTTCCCTTTGATGTATTATAAAATATCTTAGAATTCTCCTCAATCCTGTTGGGAAGTCCTCTCCCATGTCTCCTTTTAGCACTTCTTATGCCTTTCCTAATTTACTAACAGTATTCCTCTCGGGCTGCCATTGAATTGCTCCCTTTGGACTTGCATTTCTCTTCTTCTTTACCCAGTCGTGAATTGTTTTAGACATCCAGCATTCTCTGAACTTATTTCTCCTACTTTTCCCTCTGAATATTGCATGTTGAACCTGTGCTGTCCCCAGTTTCTTTGTGAATGCTCCCATTACTTCGCAGTAGACTGACCCGCAAATAATTGAACCCAGTCTATATTGTTCATATCCTGCTAATACTAATAAAAGCTACCTTCCTCCAATCCAAA
>NW_025164157.1:0-1615 GCF_004010195.1 Chiloscyllium plagiosum
GCCAAGGACAGGAAACTCTGGCAAACCATCATCTGAGAAGGAACATCAACTTTTGAAGCCAACAGATGTGCAGAATTAGAAGAAAAGAGAAGAAACCGGAAAACAAGACACTAACACCCAAAGCTCGATCTGCCATCTGGACTACATGCCCTGAATGTGGAAGAACTTTCAAAGCCGCATTTGAACTCATAACCCACCTGAGAACCCATAAGTAGATCAACGGATTGAAACCCACCATCCTCAAATTCGCGGGAGGGCACAACAATTGGGAAGCGTTTAATTCCTGAAGAAGGGCTTATGCCCGAAACGTCGATTCTCCTGTTCCTTGGATGCTGTCTGACCTGCTGCGCTTTTCCAGCAACACATTTTCAGCAAGCTTATCGATCAGGCTAGAGTCAGTGTGAGACGCTTTACAGTCAGTGAATAGCTATTGGGAGGTGTGTAGATCACGCAGAATCACTTTGAGACTCCTTTCTGTCAACACAAAGTTCGTGGGAGTTGCATAGATGAGACCAGAATCATTGCAAGACTCTTACAGTCAGCACATAGTTATTGGGAGGTTTGTGGATCAGCTCGAATCACTGTGAGACGATTTACAATCTGTGTATAGCTATTCGGAGTGTCTAGGTGAGGCCGGAATCACTGTGAGACTCTTTCCAGTATGCATATAGTTATTGAAAGGTTTGTAGATGACAGCAGAATCACTGTGAAACTCTAGTTATTTGGGGATTGCCAAGTGTTGCAGATCAGGTCAGAATCACTGTGAGGCTCTTTACAGTCAATTTTTGGTATTGGGAGGTGTGCAGATGAGCCCAGAATCACTGGGAGACGCTTTCCAGTGAGCTTATAATTATTGGAATGTGCGTTGATGAGGCCGGAATGGCTTTGCAATTCGTTACAGTCAGCATAGAGTTATTGGGAGGTGTGTAGATGAGGACAGAATAACTGCAAGACTCTTTGCAGTCAACATATATTATTGGGAGTTGCGGAGATGCTGCCAGAATCACTGTGAAACCATATAGAGCCAGTGCATAGTTATTGGGAGGTGTTGCAGATCAGGACAGAATCAGTATGAGATATTTTACGTTTTTGCGACGTGCGTAGATGAGACAATAATCACTATGAATCTATTTAAAGTCAGGTTATAGTAATTGCGAGGGGTGAAGATGAGGTCATAATCACGGTGATGCTCCTCACAGTTAGCGTATAGTTATTAGGATGTGTGTAGATAGGCATCGAATCACTGTGAGGCTCTTTCACAGCGAACGTCTAGTTACTGGAAAGTGTGTAGATGAGGCAAGAATCACTAAGTCTCTTTAAAGGGAGTGTATACTTATGGGAGGTCTGTAGGTCAAGCCAGAATCACTGTGAGACATTTTACAGTCAGTGGAGAAAGTGAGGTCTGCAGATGCTGGAGATCGGAGCTGAAAATGTGTTGCTGGAAAAGCGCAGCAGGTCAGGCAGCATCCAGGGAACAGGAAAATCGACGTTTCGGGCATAAGCCTCGAAACATCGATTCTCCTGTTCCCTGGATGCTGCCTGACCTGTTGCGCTTTTCCAGCAACACATTTTCAGCATTTTGCAGTCAGTGTATAATTACTGGGAGGTGTGTAGG
>NW_025164158.1:0-1615 GCF_004010195.1 Chiloscyllium plagiosum
CAAGTCCCTAAGGTATCCTGAACACTTCGGGGCTAATAAGTCGGTTAAAGTCTCCCCCTGTTACTGTATGACGTGCCCCCAGGGCCATCAACCTGGAAATCGCATCCGTTAAAAATTTGAGGGATTGTGCCGACGGCAGCCGACATTCAAATTCCCATACTAATCTCCATGTATTAAAGTTTTAAGAATCATAAAGCGCCCATATTCATCCTTAATTTGGTCTCACAGTTGAAATCGAAGATTCTTCTTGATGAGTTAATCACTCCTCTGCTTTTCGAATTAAAGGATGAGAAAAAAAACACATGTATGAACATTCAGACCGAGCAGCGAGGAGAGAGGTGGATTGAAGCGAGGGCTGCCGGGAAGGTAAGGGGCTTAATTTATATTTGGGTCGTGAGGCATTATGGGTGGAGCTGAGAAATAAGAAAGGTGCAGTCACACGGCTGTATGGCAGGGCTCCCAACAGTGAGCGTGAGGTAGAAGAACAAATAGGTAACAGATTATGGGAAAATGTAGGTGCATTAGGGTAGTAGTGATGGGAGATTTAAATTTTCCCAACGTTGACTGGGATACACTTATAATGGGAGGTCTGGATGGGGTAGAATTTAGAAGAAGCGTCCAGGACAGTTTTCTAGAGCAATTTGTCAATAGTCCGATGAGGGAATGAGCCATATTAGACCAGGTACTGGGGAACGAGCCAGGCCAGGTGGTAGAAATTGTGGTAGGGGATTTCTTTGTGAACAGTGACCACAATTCTGTAAGTTTTAGAATGCTCTTAGATAAAGTAGACAGTGGTCCTAAGGGAAAATTACTAAACTGGGCCAAGGCCAACTATACCAAAATTAGGCATGAGCACGGGAATGTGGTTTGGACACAGCTATTTGAAGGGAAGTCCACATTTGAGATATGGGAGGCTTTCAAAGAGAGGTTAAAGATAGTGCAGGATAGGCATGCCCCGTTGAAAGCAAAGGATCAGAAGGGTAAGATCCGTGAACCGTGGATGCTAGGAGCAATTGTACGACTAGCCAAGAGGAAAAGAGGAACATACATTAGGTATAGGCAGCTAAGAACTGAACGGGCCCTGGAAGAATATCGGAAGAGTAGGACAATTCTTAAATGAGGAATCACGCAGACTAAAAGAGGTCATGAAATAGCTTTAGCAATCAAGAATTAAGGAGTATCCCAAAGCGGTTTATTCTTATATAAGAAGCATGGGGAAACTAGGAAAATGATTGTTCCACTAAAGGAGAACGAAGGAAGGCTGTGTCTCAAACCTGAAATAATGGGTGAGATTCTGAATGATTACTTAGTATCAGTGTTCACGGAGGAGAGGAACATGATGAATGTTGAGATTAGAGATAAAAGTTTGATTACTCTGGATCACATTGACATAAGTAGAGAAGATGTGTTGGGTAGGCTAGAGGTTATTAAGGTGGACAAAACCATAGGACCTGGTGGGGTCTATCCCATGTTGCTGAGGGAGATGAAAGAGGAAATAGCTGGGACCCTGACAGATATCTTTGTGGCATCCTTAAATACAGGTTTTGTGCCAGCGGACAGGAGGGTTGCTTATGTCGCCCCACTGTACAAGAAGGGTAGTAGGGATATTCCGGTT
>NW_025164159.1:0-1615 GCF_004010195.1 Chiloscyllium plagiosum
TACCGGGCATAGAATGATCCGGGGAATGTTGGTGATAGAGTGTGACGGGGAATTTCGGGTACTGACTGTTCCGGGAAATGTCTGTAATAAAATGTGCCAGGGAATGTCGAGGATAGAAGGTAGAGTCATAAAGACCCACAACACAATGGCCCTTTTACCAGTTCTGTTTGGTGAGGTTCGCTCAGCATCACGTTGGCATACTGTCCGTCAACTCAACTCAACTGGCAATTTGGAAACATAAACAACACGATTAAACAATTCCTTGATCATTTGATGTAAAAGAAATCTTTTATGATCATACAGATATCATCCATTATTCAGAGATCTCTGCCACCTCTTTTTCAGTTTTAAGTAATACTCACATCTGTAAAATGTTCTGTATATTCAGTTCCCAGTAGCCTTGTCTGTCTAATGCCATTAAATCATATACATTTATCTTAATCCACACATTGAATTTGGCAATCTGTTTAGACAATACTTTCAGATAGAGGGACTTTTATTCAGCTTTTAAACCCAATATTTCCTGCTCCATTGCCACCATGAGCACTCACATTGACCTGTCAGTGAAAAGACTGACATCTTCATACTCACAGGTTCAGATCTGATGGGTAATGTTTCCTGAAGCCCCATGACCGAACCTGGGTGTATCCTGTCCCACCGGCAGTACAGACCCACCATTGGTAGTGGCACTGTGACATACAGTCAGGAAAGGAAATATCATGGAATTCCCCTGTGTCGAATCCAAATCCTAAGAAATCTCATGAAAACAGATCAGAGATGGTCAAGGAAATCAACTGATGATTGACACCTATTGCCTGCACACAAGCCCGTGGTGGTAACTCGGTTCTCCATAATGCGGAAAACAAATCAGAAGGAGCACTGAGGGTGACAATGACTCTGAACATAACCTGGGTGCAGTCCTTCAATGTCGATAACTAAGAGTGTCTCCATAGGCCCCCTACTGAACGAACGGAACGGGGCCTCAACTAACAGCAACCGGACTGTGGGACGTGGTGGGGACATCAACAAGAAGGACATGTTCTCAAAAAACTAATTGTCTTAGATGGATCTATCCCTAATAGTGTCTGTAGGAGCAGCCAGCACACAGTCCTGGAGGAGGGAAAGTATCAGCCTCGTATTGCAGATTACACCCAATGTGTTATGAGGCTCTACCTCCTGCGACGGTGGACATACTTCTAAAGGAGCTAGCGAATGGAAACTTGGCATCTATGTGGCATTGTGGGCTATCAGCAGCTACAACATTAAGATACTTCCCTTCATCCTAAAGTCAGAAGTGGGCTCTTCACTGATAGTTCTAAACTGTTCAGCACCATTTCTATATATTGAAGCAGTCTCTTCAGTACATGAAGATTGTTAAAGAGGGACAGAAAATAATTCAAATAGTTGCGCCGGTTACTCATCAATTGGAACAAATTTCTTAATCTCACTTGAGAACACTGGAAATAGCAAGGAACGGTAAGCCTTTCAAAGCTGCTACATAGGAATAGAGGGAGAGCTATTGACTGAGCCAAAAGGAGGGATAAATGACACTTTATCAGTTTCACAGAAATTAACGACTGTTGTGACATAATGACCAGTGCTGTGTCCTCAACTG
>NW_025164160.1:0-1615 GCF_004010195.1 Chiloscyllium plagiosum
TCCCTGCATTATCACAGTCTTCAGTGTTTGTTCGTGCATAACTGCAGTCTTCAGTGTTTGTTCCTGCATGACTGCAGTTTTCATTTCTTGTTGCTGCATTATCATAGTCTTTATGGTGTGTTCCTGCATTATCACAATGTTTAGTGTGCGTTCCAGGAGCACTGCAGTCTTCAGTGTGTTTTTCCTGCGTTATCGCACTCTTCAGTGTTTGGTCCTGTATTGTCATAGTCTTCAGTGTTTGTTCCTGAATTTCTGCCGTCTAACGTGTTTGTTCCTGCAGTATTGCAGTCTTCAGTGAATGTTTCTGCATTTTCATAGTCTTCATTGTTTGTTCCTGCATTACTGCAGTCTTCAGTGTTTGATCCTGCATTACTGAAATCTTCAGTGTTTGTTCCTGCATTTCTGCAGTCTTCAGTGTTTGTTCCAACATTATTTCAGTGTTCAGTGTTTGTACCTTCATTATCACAGTCTTCGGTGTTTGTTCCTTCTTTATTGCAGTGTTTATTCCGGAATTATCAGAGTCTACGGTGTTTGTTTCTGAAGTATTCCAATCTTCAGTGTTTTGTCCTGCATTATCGCAGTCTTCAGTGTTTGATCCTGTGTTACCACCATCTTCAGTGTTTGTTCCTGCATTATCACAGTCTTCACTATTACTCTCTGCAAAACCGCAGTCTTCAGTTTTTGTTCCTCAATTATTGCAGTCTTTAGTTTGTTTTGCTGCATTATCACAGTCTTCAGTGTTTGTTTCTGCTTTAACTGCCATCTTCGATCTTCACTTCTGCATTGTCAGAGTTGTCAGTGTTTGTTTCCATATTACCACAGTCTTCAATGTTTGTTCCTGCATTAGCACTGTCTTCAGTGTTTGTTGCTGCATTACTGCAGTCTTCAGTGTTTGTTCCTCTAGTATCACAGTCTTCAATGTTTGTTCCTTCATTACTGCAGTCTTTTGTCTTTCTTCCAGCATTACTGCAGTCTGCAGCATTTTTTCATGAAGTATCGCATTCTTCAGTGTTTGTTCCTGCATTTTCACAGTCGTCAGTGATTGTTCCTGCATTATCAGAGTGTTCAGTGTGTGTCCCTGCATCATTGCACTCTTCAGTGTATTTTCTTGCATGATCACAGTCTTCAGTGTTGTTTTCTCCATTACCGCAGTCTTCAGTGTTTGTTTCTGCATTACTGCAATCTTCAGTGTTTGCTCATGCATTATCACAGTCTTCAGTGCGTGGTCCTCCAATATTGCAGTCTTCATTGTTTGTTCCTGCATTATCATAGTCTTCAGTGTTTGTTTTTGCATAACTGCAGTCTTCAGTGTTTGTTCCTGCATCATTGCACTCTTCAGTTTATTCTCTTGCATGATCACAGTCTTCAGTGCTGTTTTCTCCATTACCGCAGTCTTCAGCATTTTTTCCTGCATTACTGCAATCTTCAGTGTTTGTTCCTGCAGTATCAGTGTCTTCAGTGTTTGTTCCTGTATTACCACAGTCTGGATTGTTTGCTTCTGGATCTTCACAGTCTTCAGTGTTTGTTCTTGCATTACTGCAATCTTCAGTGTTTGCTCATGCTTTATCACAGTCTTCAGTGCTTGTTCCTCCAATATTGCAGTCTTCAGTGTTTG
>NW_025164161.1:0-1615 GCF_004010195.1 Chiloscyllium plagiosum
TTGATTTCAAGCAACAATACTTGCAATATTTCACTCTCTATCAATCACATAAATATCTAAATAGCTTTTGATTTTCTTTTCAGTGATGACCTTCATTCTGCTGAGGTTATTCAGTCATTTAATATCTCTTGTTGGAGAGCTCCTTGAGAGTTGTTCTCCTGCTCACTGTTATCCCACAGCTTTCCTTGTTAATACAACTGATTTCAGAAAATTCTCTCTGTGAATGAGCACTCTAATACAGAACATGAAGCTGATACTGACCACACCTACAGCTGGAACTTCCACTCGGTCACATTTTCTCAAAACAAAGACAAGAATAATCAGAACTTTCAGTTCCAAATCAGAGAATGATGACATCATACAGGACAGAGATGGCTCTTCGCTCCATCCAGGTTTTATCTCTAAACCCACACTCAAAGCTACTCAGGGCTGGACAATGGGAAGCCTTCAAACATGAGATAATGAGAGTCCAGAGACAGTATGTTCCTGTTCGGGTGAAAGGCAAGGCTGGTAGGTGCAGGGAATACTGGATGACTTGAGAAATTGAGGTTTTATTTGAGAAAAAGAAGGAAGAATATGTCAGGCAGCAGAGAACAAGTGAATCCTGATTGGAGTATAAATGCAGTAGGAATATACTTAAGAGGAGAATCAACAAGGCAAAAACGGAACATGAGATAGCACTGGCAAATCAGGGTAAGGAGAATCCAAACAGATTCAATAAATACATTCAGGATAAAAGATTAACTGGGGAGAGAACAGAGCCCCTCAAAGATCAGCAAGGCAGCCTCTGTGTGGAACCACAGGAGATGGGAAGATACTAAACAAATATTTTGCATCAGTGTTTACTGTGGAGAAGGTCATGTATGTTTTATAAATTCTCAAGGATCGGGTTCGCAGGAGAGTAGTCTGACATAGACCAGGAGAAAAGAACTGAGAGACGAGTTTGCTAGAATATAAGTATTTTATTCCCCGCAGCGTCGCCTCAACCAGGTCTCGTACTTACAACGGGTCTGGTTTATACTCACTCTACATGTTACCGGAACTGGGAGCCGTCAGTTCTCGTAGAGCGGTTGCCAACAACCCACGCTCGGCGGTTAAACGTAACCCGGAGCAGACTCTACCGAACTGGGGACTTTCCCAGCTTATATACTCTTTCGAGATCTGAACATTCATGCGAACAACAGGGCAAGACTCTTTACGAGTTTCAGCTGGAACCAATTAAGCTTGCAACATCCTGTTTGACAGTGTCTGTTCCTTATCAAGGCTGGTAGCAACTGTTTCGTAATTTGTTTAATAAATTAAAAAAAAACAAAATATAAAAAAAAAAATCAAGGCTGGTAGCATAAACACCATAAGCAACACATTCCATTCCGGCAACATATTCATGCGAACAACAGGGCAAGACTAAGCAACACATTCCATTCCGGCAACATATTCATGCGAACAACAGGGCAAGACTAAGCAACACATTCCATTCCGGTTACATACAGATAATAAGATTCACACATGTATTGGGACATAATTTTAACCCTTTCACCACAATGTAAGATATAGAATGTGGGGAAAGAGATAGTGACATCTTAAGAAATGTCCATGTTACAGTGGACATCTCAAA
>NW_025164162.1:0-1615 GCF_004010195.1 Chiloscyllium plagiosum
AGGTTTTACTCCATCCCTGATTGTCTGCTCCTTCACGCTCCAAGTGACCCCATTGCTCTCCGTGCACATGGAATACTTTGAAGTGTTTGGTTGGTGATGGGGGATGATGTTATCAAACGTGTATCAAGGGGATGGTCTTTATCCAAGATACATTCATTTCTTTCTACATGGAGATCTGAAGACGATGGGAATGGCTGCCTGCTTGTGAATGAAGAGGCTGTGGCTGCTGTCAGGACAGGGGTATTCACCAACATAATGTACTGTGATGGGCACGCTGCAAGATTAATACAGAGAGTGCGCCTTCAGTTCCTCTACCTCTCCCCATTGACACGGCTACTCCGCAGATGCCATGTAGACCATCGAGAATCCCACTATACTGGATACACCCGGCAGCTCCCTGCTGAGGGAGAAACAATGTATTTACCTCACCATATATATCCTCCGTCACTGAATGGTTACATTGATGGCAACATACTGGGAGATGATGAATATGTCACCTAGTCCTGTTTGAAAAGTTCCAGAAGATAGAAGCTGAATGAAACTGTGACCCGAACAGCCAATGGGAGCACCGTCTTTCCCCCTGGTGTGAAGCTGCAGGACGTGTTAAAGGAGTTGACACCGCTCTGTGACCAGCTCCATCACACTCTGCTACTGGGTTAAGTGGAGCTTGGGAAGCTGTTCCGGAAATTTCCGGGGTGGAAGCAACAGTTCTCTTTCCCCACACACACTCACTGCGTGGTTTCAGAGCCTCCCCTCTCTGCAACCTCTGCTCCATCTGTTGTTCATGTTGCAGACCCAGATGTTGTAACTCCAGTCCCCAGGCTCCATCCAAGAGTCCCCAGGGTCACCAAATCCTCAGGTCTCCCTGAATCTCTGAGGCAGCTCACAGCATAACTTCCAGCAAACCATCCCCAGCTGCTGCACTAACTTTTCAATAACAGGAGTCAGTTAGAAACCCCTCGGCTACAAGTGTTGTGGACCAGACCAGATTCCCGCAAAATATTTTAAGATGGCCGCTTAGACCCAAACCTTTCCTTATTGTGAATATAGATGGGAAGTGTGCTTGCCAGATATGTTGTGATTGGTCAAACCACTCGACATTAGGCAAAATCTAATCTATTTAAATGCTTTAGTTAAAATACAATCAAAGGAAAGAACATTTCGGGATGACTTATATGTTGGAACAATTACACATACAATAGATACCATACCTTATTGGTATACACCGCTTGGCATAAAGATATATTCAAATACAGATTCTTACATTGTAGTTTTCTGATCCAGGAGAAATCAACATAAATAGAGATCTCAGAGAGAAAGGCAGCTGGGGATCAAGTATTGACACTTCCAACCATTCTGGGACCCGAACAGCTTCTGAATGCTGCAGCTAAAAACAAAACAAGGAAAAACTGGTCTGGGAGAGCTGGCCACTGCCCTTCCATTGTTACCATCGTTTTAATGAAACCTAAAGGCTTTCTCAGTTATTTACTTAAACTGTTTTCAGACAGCAGTTCTGACTGTTTTCAGACAGCAGTTCTGCACCTCTGCCTTTAAAAGCTCTCATCAAAAAAAACCGAAGAGCAAATAACCTTTTTACAGTGATAGTATTCTCACA
>NW_025164163.1:0-1615 GCF_004010195.1 Chiloscyllium plagiosum
ATGAGGACTCCATGGGACAAATGAACGTAGATTATCCTGCTTTTCCCATGCTGCTCGACCTGCTGCGTTATAGTATGACCACAATCCTGACTCTCGATGGGACAAATGTTGTGCTTCCAAACTGTCGGGATTCTCTGATGAATGCATCTCCCACCCTTGTACACATCAAGACATTCACTTGTTCGAAATTATCCACCTCAAATATATCTCCTTCCTTTCCTTGAACAGAGCATCATCATCTTTATTCATCAATTTTCCCAACACTTCACAGCTTGCATTCCACCGAATTCCCGTTATCTCAGTTTTGAAGTCCTTCCACTAAACAGTCGTCCCTTGACAAATTAACAGAGAATGTGATAGCAGTGTGATCATTCAGGCATCTTCTGCAGCACAATGGGATTCATTTTGCACCAGTTCCAGTTCAAATAAGACAGCAGAGTGTCCCTGATATCGGAAACTGATCTTTAAAATTGCCTGAATTTATATCATCAAAACAGCAAAATAATTTCGATCACAGAATATTGAGAGACCTACAAGGGAAAAATATACACTATTTGATCAATATGCTGGTTTCATGCTATAAAATCAATTTTAATTGAGGGCTACATTAATTTTGAAATCGAATAAAAATACAGGTTTAATAGCGAAGTAATGCCACGAACTTGTAAAATCTGAGTTTGCAATGGATGAGAAATTAAACTGCTGAAAGTACTATATTCTTCCTGAGATTGAGAAATATGTATGTTCAAAAAAAGTAAGGAAGTTGGTAAATGTGGACGTTTTCATATTGTTGCAAATGTTTTCTGGCAAAGTGACAATTTAATTTACCTGGTTGAGTGAATGTGACAATGGCAAAGAAATAGCAAAGACTAAACTTTGTGTCTTGCTATCAGAAGATGATAGTGCTTTCAATTTCTGAAAGTTGTTACCTCATATACCTCATGTCAGGTTCCAGGGAGATAATTGCTTGCTATGAGATATTGCATTAATTGTTTACAATAGATCAACACAGCAACTGTTTTACTTATCTTCATGCTATGAAGGACATCAATGTTTTGTGATAACTGATTGGGTCGCAATTGTTACAAAGAGATAAAGAGAATATATAGAATTATCTGAGTTAATTTCATTATCATTGATCGACAAGGCTGCCTGAATATTGCACACAGAACTTCGCAACGTCGAATGACGAACCGTGCTGAGAAATGCACATTTTCTTTGGAAAAGTCAGTTTACTTCTCCTTCAAACTAATATTGTTTTTCAGTTGGATAATTGAAGAGGTGCATTACTCTTCCAAGACGAAATAACAAATAACAACGTTAATTTCAGCACAGAAGCAATCCATTCAGTCCTTGAAGCGTGCGCCTATCCAGAGAATCTACCTAAACCTGTAGCTCCCTTCTCTAGGCGACTGTATCAATCTGCTCACTTCCCATTCACTTATCTTTCCCGATACATTTTCAATGATGCTATCGTGCCCACCTTTAGCACCCCAACTGGCAACGTGTTCTAAGTATCCATCAACCTGTACATAATGAACTTTCCACGCATATCGCCACTCAACTTGCCCCCTCTCCCCTCGTACATAACTCCGCTAATCTGCTAGAAAAGCAT
>NW_025164164.1:0-810 GCF_004010195.1 Chiloscyllium plagiosum
TTCAGAGGAGATTGACCAGGATGTTGCCTGGACAGGAGGGCTTATCTTATGAAGAGAGGTTGACTGAGCTCGGATATTTTTCATTGGAGAAAAGGAGGAGGAGAGGGGACCTAATTGAGGTATGCAAGATAATGAGAGGCAGAGATAGAGTTGATAGCCAGAGACTAGTTTCCAGGGCAGAAATGGCTAACACGAGGTCACAGTTTGAAGCTGGTTGGAGGAAAGTAGAGAGAGGATGTCAGAAGTGGAGTCTTCACACAGAGAGTTGTGAGAGCATGGAATGGGTTGCCAGCAGCAGTTGCACAAATTTGGGAGACAGCTGGATATGCATATGGTCCCACAAATTTGAGGGTGCATATATGAGGAGCATTCGTCGGCATCTTGTTCAGAACATCTTGTTCTGCTGTGCGGTACTGCTCGAAAATGTTCCCACCCAGGATCGAACTGGGGACCTTTCGCATGTGCGACGAACGTGATAACCACTACATTATGGAAACAACACGTTTGTACATGCCCCTTCCTGCTTGGGGGAGCCCCGCGAACCAGGCGTAATTTATCCAATTCAGCCCTGGGATTGTTGCGGTTTCTCGACAGAGTTGTGCAAACTCAGACAGCAAGAGTCTCTCTCTCTCTCTATGTGTGTGTGTGGCCGGTGGTGAGTGTGTGGGAGGGAGGTGATTGCAGGTTCCCCCGACAGCAGCAGGAGGAGGAGCCTGGATGCCTTTTGTCAAATCCAACCTGCGGATTGTAAGATATTATGATTTTAATTTCCGATCCTTAGCAGCAGTAGCAGCACTTTTGCATTTAACA
>NW_025164164.1:909-1615 GCF_004010195.1 Chiloscyllium plagiosum
CAGAGGCTGCATGTAGTCACAGTCACTCCCAGCAACATACATTGAAGGGTGGTTTTTGTAAATCGTCCTGAAGCAGCGGTAGCTCAAATCCTGGCCTGGGGAAAGAGATAGTGTCAATTTGATGACAAGGTCAGTGAATTAGAGGGAGTGGGATGGGAGCCCACGCCCCCAGGAAAGGATGCGATCTGAATACAGCACCGGAAACCACTCGGCAATCACGTTCCATTCTCACCGGAAGGCTCAGTCCACGCAGTAACAGTCCACACACTTCTCTCCAATTCAGCCACACTGACACATCCACGCCACTGTCTCCACAACGCGGGAGAAAGGGGTTGAGGAACCTATCAGCCAGGATTGAATGGCAGAGCATACTCGACGGGCCGAAGGGCCTAATTTCTGCTCCAGTGTCTTAAGGTCTTTCTCGCAACCTGCAGCTTTCACACTGTCTCTCAGACACAGAGAGAGAGAGAGAGACAGGTACACAGTAAGAAATACGGACACAGAGTGAGTGGGAACAGAGAGAGAGAGAGAATCATCGAGAGAAATACAGACAGAGGGAGATGCAGACAGAGAGGGAGATAGCGAGACAGATAGAGAGGGAGAGTCAGAGAGAGAAAAATACAGAGTGAGAGAGAGAGAGAGACAGGGGTAATACAAATACAGAGACAGAGATGGAGATACAGAGATAGACAGAGGCACAGAACTG
>NW_025164165.1:0-1615 GCF_004010195.1 Chiloscyllium plagiosum
GACCATTTAGAGGACTGTATGCAGTTCTGGTCGCCTCATTTTAGGAAAGATGTGGAGGCTTTGGAGAGGGTGCAGAGAAGATTTACCAGGATATTACCTGGAATGGAGAATAAGTCGTACGAGGAAAGGTCGTACGAGGAAAGGTCGTACGAGGAAAGTCGTACGAGTGCTAGGCCTTTTCTCAATGGAACGGCGAAGGATGAGGGGTGACTTGATAGAGGTTTATAAGATGATCAGGGGAATAGATAGAGTGGACAGTCAGAGACTTTTTCCTCTCGTACAACAGGGTGACATAAATTTAAGGTGAAGGGTGGAAGGTATAGGGGGGATGTCAGGGGTACCCAGAGAGTGGTGGGGGCACGGAATACGCTGCCTGTGGGAGTGGCAGAGTCAGAATCATTGGTGATCTTTAAGCGGCAATTGGATAGGTATATGGATAGGTGCTTAAGCTAGGACAAATGTTCGGCACAACACCGTGGGCTGAAGGGCCTGTTCTGTGCTGTATTGTTCTATGTTCTATGTTCTATTCCCATGTCTGCTGATGGTGCTAATCAATATCAGATTGCAAGTGGTGAGGACGATGTTAAAAAAAAACTCCAAAGTGATTGAGACAAGTGATGTGAATGGGAACACACGTGGTGGATGAAGAACTGTGTGGATAGATGTGACCTTGGTCATTTTGATGAGAAAAATAGAATGGCAGCCTTTCATTTGAATTGGGATTGGTTGAGAAATGTTGATTTATAAAGTGACATATGATCCATTTGCGGTTGCTTTCTTCAGTGCAGACCTCAGCGGTCCGTGCAGGGTAGTGACTTCTGACGTAAGAAGCCAATACTGGGAGGGGATTGGCACGCCAGCCAGTGTACATAGACCACCAAGTTGGCATTGAAAAGGATCTGTGTCTTCTTGTACACCAGTTACTGAGAGCAATATAGCAGGAACAGGAAGCAGTTAGGAAGCTAAATGGTGTGTTGAGCTTCATTTCAGAAGGATTTGAGTACAGGAGTAAGGATGTCTTACTCCAGCTGTACCTCATCAGGAACATTGTGCAGTGTTGTGTGTAGTTTTGTTCTCCTTATCTAATAAAGGAGAACACCTGACATTGAGGGAGTGCAGTGAAGGATGACCAGACTTATCTCTGGGATGACAGGCTTGTTTTGTGAGCGGAGTTTGGGTTGTCTGGGCCTGTATTCCATGAGGTTTTGGTAAATAAGTGGAGATCTCAGGGAAATATATAAAACTCTGACAGGGTGAGACAGATTGGAAGCAGGAATGGTAATTCCCCTGACTGAGACGTGAAAAACAAAGGACTACAGCATTAGGTACAGGCAGATCACTCTGCATTGAGCTGAGAATAAACATCTGCACTCAGACATTGGTGAACACGGGGAATTCTCTACCACATAAGGCTGTTGAATCCAAGCATTGAATTAAATAAGGATTTCTAAACACTAAGGGGATGGGGAGAGAGCAGGATTAGATCAGGTAGCAGCCATCACTTCACTGAAAGTCAGAGCAAACTTGATGAACCAAATGGAATACAGCAGTCTTTACTTTCTATCATCCATTTGTTAATTATGTTCAGGGATATGTACATTGTGTGGGAAAGATG
>NW_025164166.1:0-1615 GCF_004010195.1 Chiloscyllium plagiosum
AAACTTTTTTTTTCCGATGACGACCTGAAACTACTGAGGTGTCACAGGGATCAGTTCTGGCGACGCAATTAATTCCAGCACAATGACTTGAGTAATAAAAGTGAATGCACGAACTCCATATTTGTAAGTGACACAGACCGAAAGGGAAGGTAAATGGTGAAGATGATGCAAGCAGTTTATCATGGGATGAAATAGCTGAAGGGATTATGCAAAAAAATTGGCGTCTGTCATATAAAAATTAAATGTTTGTGATGACGCACTGTTTTCAATAAAAACGGAGCAGCTGATTATGATTTATTTGAGAATGATTTGAGAAAGCCATAGCACACAAGAACTTCAGTTTCTGTATTGACCAATAGAAAACTTCTCGCAGGTTACAGGGAATACACATTTACCAATGGCAACTATTTCAAACATGGTGATGTCTAAACACCCACAACTTTCCTTGCAGAACGCGCCTGCAATAATATGAACGGTTTTCCAACCCTTTTCTTCGGATATGACAGATGCATTGGAAGCGGGTGAGAGAAGGTTCACAAACCAAATCCAGACAATTACTCTCTATAATAATTAATTGGAGGAGGAGGTAAAACACAATCTATCGACAGTTGATGATGACATAAAATAGTTTAGAGTGCATGGAATGAAATTAATAACAAAAATGTTCAAAAAGCGAAATAGGTAGATGGTGTTCATTGCAGCAAAATAATGAGTTCGGGATAAAAACACCAAAAAAAGCCTATGTTTTTCACATGCAGAGAGATTCTCAATAAAAGAGCAAAACAGAAAATCTGGGTTTTGCTGTGCATGGAAGTTAAAATGTTAACATACAGGTGCATCAAGAATCTAGATCAATTTATTCGGCTGATCATTGCGTTAAAGAAGTTGACTGACAGTTAGAGTCATAGACGATGTTCTCTGTGACCAAAATCGATAGTCCCGAAGATCGTGTTCGGGATATCTTACCTAGTTTCTAGAGGAAATTTGTGTGGGAGCGAAAAGATCCAGCGGTCATGGCGCACATCGGTACAAATAACACAGATAAAATGAGGGCAGAGGCCTTGACAAGGTGGGGGAGGGGGGGGGGGGGAATAGCTCGAAGATAAACTAAGAAATACAAAACCAAGAAGGTATTGTTCTCTGGCTTACTACATAAGCCACGCGCTAATTGCCACAGGCTCACGAAAATTAAGTAAATACATTCTTGAATCAAAGATTGGTGAGGGCTAAATGGATATGAATTCTTGGGACATTGGCACCAGTGCTGGGGAAGAAGGGAATGTTGCGATGGGATGATCTTCACTTGAACCATGCTGTGGCCAGTGTTCTGGCAAATCACATAACTCGGGCTTTGGACAGGGTTTCAGAATAAAAAGTGGTGGTCGGGTTCATTTCTGGGGGAAATTAGAAATCCCGAATTAAAGGCGGACGTAAGCGTGCCGGACTCCGAAGAGGTTATTTAAATCTCCAGCACAGACAGAGATTGCATGGAAAGGGTGAGCAAACAAACTTCGAGAACAGTGAATAAACAAAAGACAATGGAAAGTGAAGTCCGGTTCATGCAGGACTGAAGTTGTCGTACCTGAATGCACGCAGTTTTAGGAGTATGATAAAT
>NW_025164167.1:0-1615 GCF_004010195.1 Chiloscyllium plagiosum
CCTCAGAAAGCACCACTCTATTGTGTTTACCCACAGCGTCTCTCAGACAGTACCTCCACAAAACATTCACACCCTCAACACCTCAGAACACAGCCCAGCCAATCCCTCACACTGCGTTCATCCACAAACCCCTTCAGACTGTAAGGACCCACGTCCACTGCAGTCCAAGATTGTAGCCCTGGTCCTCAGAACATTATTGGGTCCCTGGATCAATCGTAGAAATCCTACAGTGTAAAATCAAGCCATTCGGCCCATCAGGTCCACACCGACCGTCTGAAAAGCATCCCACTTACACTCACACTCTCTATTCTATCCCTGTAATGTTGCATTTCCCATGGCCACCTAATCTGCACATGTTTGGACTGTGGGAGGAAACCGGAGCACCCGGAGGAAACCCACAGATACAGGGAGCATGTGTAAACTCCACACAGACAGTGGCCGTGAGCTGGAATCAAAGTTGGCATCCTTGGTGCTGTGAAGAAGCAGTTCTAACCACTGAGGCACCGTGCTGTCCTCTCTCCATGGATGTCACGTCATCTAACCTTTTACTAAGCAGTCTCCCATGTGAAACATTCTCATCTATCTTCTCGGTCAACACTTCAAAAACTGAATCAAGTTGGACAAACCATTTCCACAAGCTATGCTGACCATACCAAATCAATTCTTGCTTTTCCAAATGCATGTAAATTGTCTCTCAGAATGCCCTCCAACAGCTGACCCACCACTGCCACCAGGCTCACAGCTCCATAGTTCAATGGCTGTTCCTTGCAGTCTTACTTGAATAATAGCACATCATGAATCACCCTCCAGTTTTCAGGCACCTCATCCGTTGTCACTGATCTGTCCATCTGACAAGGCCACCTCCATCCTTCTGTAACCTAAGTCTATCCTCCTCAGTGTTTATCACCCCACCAATGTTCATATCATTCATGAACCCAATGATTAACCATCCACCATTCAAATCTAAATCTTTTCTCTCAGCCACACCAGCAAGACCCCAACAGTGAGACATGAATAGACAGAGATTTCTAACTGGGCCATCACTGTCTGCTTCCTGCCACTCAGCATTCTGCGCCAAATTCCTTGGATCTTGAGTTTTTATGTTCACTATCAGTTTCCAATATGGATCCTGATAAAAGCCTTACTGGCCTCCAAGCAGACGACAGGGAAGTATTGCCCTTATTTACACAGCTGGTCACCTCCTTAAAAAGTGCGATGCCATTGGTCAGACCTGACCTCCCCTTAACAGAACCACTCTGACTGTTCTTCATGAACTCCAGTCTCGATAAATGCTGATTAATTCTATCTCCCAAAATTGCTTCCAACAGACGTCCCACCCACGATATTAGCCTGACTGGCCTGTAGCTGCCTGGTATATCCCATGCTCCTTCTTGAATAACAGTACCACATGGTCAGTCCGACGACACCTCTCCTGTGGCCAGAGGGGGTTTGAAAATGTTTGCAAGTGTACCTGCTACTTCCTCCATCACCTCACTCGGTAAACTGAGATACATTTCCACCGTCTTTGGAGATTTATTGGGTTGTAAGAAGGCCAGACCACTCAGAACCATCTCTCTCTTTCTATATGCTAATTCATTTAATTGGTATCACAGAG
>NW_025164168.1:0-1615 GCF_004010195.1 Chiloscyllium plagiosum
AAGCAGAGATAATGCTGAGCTGGGAGAACTGACAACTCCCCTTTCATTGGAGGTGTGTTTATTTTCAAAAACTTGAAAGCATTCTCAAGTAGTTAAAACCAGACCTTTTGGAATTGCTGCTTTTACGGCTTCTCTGGGGAAAAAAAAGCCAACGAGAACATAACCTTGTTAAAAGATCAGTTTTGTCACAACTGTCTTCTTTAAAGTAGGATCTTCCTTATTAGTCCAGAGTCCAAAATTAAAGGAAATAATAGGATGGGGTCTTTATGCAATTTAATTTCTTGTTTAGGTCTCTCTATCTGTATTCTTTTCCAATTCCTCCCTGAATCTTCCATATTAAAGTTAATTGTAGAGCCCTGGCTGCACTTGTTACAGCTTTCTTGTTTTTGAGGTACATGCTGCACAGACAACCTTCATTTTTAGTCCAGTGTCCAAAACTAAAGGAAATAAAAAGATGTCGCCTTTACACTTTCTCCTTTTTCTGTTTCTCTATGAGTGTTCTTTTCCAATTCTTTCTTGAATCTCTATGAGTGTTCTTTTCCAATTCTTTCTTGAATCTTTCATAATTGCCAATTGTATTATCTACTCAACATCTTTTGTATACAGCTGTCATTTTTCCCTAATCTGTAGCAGCTGCATGTTTTGGTAGGAATATTGGTGAATTTACTGCATAGCTCTTTGTAATGGATTCATGAATCTCAACTGCCAACCTCACCTTCAATTCATCTCACATACTTAACCCTTTAACAGCAGCTGTCAAAGCTGGATACTTAATTCTCAGAACTCACTCTAGTCCTAGAGGACCACAGAGCTGCTTTATTATTACAGAGAAAGAGATGACTGATGGTAATTTAACCTGAGGGTCACTATGCCTCGGGGAGGAGAGGGAATGAGAGGAGTATCCTTCGTGGTATCCTCAGAGTTTGCAGGAATTAAACCCACACTCAGACCATAGCAACTGACTGCAGAAAAATGGGACATGGTTTGACTCCTTCCTTGACTATCCCGCCCTATAGGTTGGGGGGGACAGTGTTCATTTCAGCTACGCCTTACCTGTCCGTGGAGCTGGGATCAGAATTCCCAGCTAGAAATACAGAGCACAGTATTAATGGAAGAGAAAATCCTGACAGTGGGTGCCACTCTCGGGAATATTCACACCAATGTGCTGTAAACTGTGCAGTCCTGGCAGCACTCCCTGCAGCTTTCTTGTTTTTTGAACCACATGCTTCCATGACAACCTGTTCAGGTGATACCTGGTTAAAGCAAATGTCGGGACCTCTCAGAATTATTACAGCACAATAGGAGGCTATTCAGCCCATTCCACTCACCCTCCAAATGAACATTTTATTTTGGGCTCCTCCCTTGCCTTCTCCCTTTAACCCTGCACACTCTACCTTTCCAGTGACTGTCTCATTTTTGTTTTGGACGCCTTGGTATAAGTCCACTGCACTCTCAGACTCTGACCCAGATCCTAACTACTCGTTGTATGGAAAATGTTTATACTAGTGTCATTTTTGCTTCTTTCGCCAACTGCTTTCAATTGGTGCCCTCTCATTCTCGATCTTTTCACAAATGGAAACCTTTTTTCTCCCTGTTAACTCTGCGCAGACCCATT
>NW_025164169.1:0-1615 GCF_004010195.1 Chiloscyllium plagiosum
GGGGGGGGGGGCGCTGAGTTCTTCGGATACTGCTAATACTGTAAAAGACTTAAACTAAAGCTGAGCTTTACCAGGAGAGGCGTGGCGTATACCATCCAGCGAAAACATGAAAGCTGTCGAGATCATTGTTGAGGACGCAATGAGCTGTTCATCAGGACCTGTGTCGAAGTGAAAGGCAACGTGAACGATTCAAAGAAGTAGATGTGGTAGTGCTGAGACACGAATGAGGGAGAAGAAGGAAGGAAATAACGGAAGAATGGCGACTGTGAGGGAAGGAGCGACGGGAGAGAAAGAGACGAATATCAAATGATCTCACCCAGACCACTGGAAGTGTAACATATTCATCACAGACATAGTCCACAGTTGAGTATCTCATCCTTGAAAATACATTTTCTTCTAGTTTTATTTTCTAATGGTCTTAGTAACAGAGGATGTCAAGGCTGGAAAACGGACTGGTCATAATTCCAGGACAGAAGCATGAACGCACAAACATAACTTAATTTTGAGAGGGAGACAGTGTGTTCCACACTAAACCACTCTGATTGACGGAGAACATGACAAAATTATTTGCACCCAGCGAGAGATGTGAAGAGAGACAATAACACCTTCTTCAGTTCATCTCGACACTTGTTCTGGGATATTGCATAAATGAAGCCGTTTGTGCAGGAACTTCGTATCTGCATCATGTTCGTCGTTTCTTGGAGAATAAACTGTGAGTCAGTGAAATCCAAGCCACTGAAGTATTCCTCACCTGTAACCTACACATAGAAGAAGCGCCCGACAAAAAGGTGACCCTTAGAAGTAGGAAGCTGATCGAGATGATGAAGAGCAGTATGATGGACTTGCAGCCTCCTTCGGGCACTACTGACTGCCAAGATGTATCTGACAGTCACGGCACTGAGCAGCAGAATGAGGAGGAAGGGGAGAAAAAGCGTCAAGATGTGATTCAGCTGGTAATACGACTTCCATGCAGATGAATTACAGTACAAGCATCTGAAGTCACAGAACCAGAACACCTAGTCCACAATGTACAAGGGCTAGTAGAAGTAGTCTGAAGGCAGGTTCATGATGCAGCTCAGGACGAAAACCACTCCAATGAACAGTGATACATTTTCTCGGTGCAGTACCTGGTCCTCAGAGTCACGAAACGGCTGATGGTGAATACTTATCAGCCAGACTGAGCCATTCCGGCTGGCTTAGATTATCATGGTGCTGACTGCCCAGGCAGTAGTCACGGACTGGGCGCTGTGTAAGAACTAAATGCCGCCGATCTGAGGCAGGATGTACCCAGTGATGATCGCAAGAAAATCGCTCACTGCTATCCCCACCAAGTAAAAGTTGGTGCACCCAGAGAATGCGCACCATCCTAGTAATAGTATAATGATCGCCAGCAGGTTGGCTGGGGGAAAGTGCCAAGAATTTTTTAACTGACTTGAGTAATCACAAGATACACTTCTAATGTTTAAAATAATGACGCATGTGCAATAATTTTCTTTGGGATCATCATGTCATCTGTGCATAAAAATATTGAACACATTAGTGCATTATTCCAGACATTAGCAAAAACAGCTGCTTGACGTTTCCAGCATTGCAGTAAAATTTAATTTTGTGCAGT
>NW_025164170.1:0-1615 GCF_004010195.1 Chiloscyllium plagiosum
AGAGTGGTAAAGGCGTAGAATGCCCTACCTGCTGATGTAGTCAACTCAACCACATTAGGGTGATTTAAACAATCCTTATATAAGCACATGGATGATTTTGGGATAGAGTGGAGGGGGAGTGAGCTGAGAATAGTTCGCAGATCGGCGCAATATCGAGGGCCGAAGGGCGTGTTCTGTACTGCATTGCTCTCTGTTATTTGTTCAAAACCAATGGGGCAATCATTGATTGTCTGATGTTCTGTCTCTGTGTGTCCAGTTTCCCGACATTGTCACGAAGGTGCCAGTGCTGAATTCGAGCAAGAACAGCTTCAATGGAATATTTTGAGGGCCCAGAGCTTTTGCATTCTCCAATCTCTCCAACCGCTTGCAGATACCATGTAAAAAGGAATCGATTCAGCTGAAGCCTGTCATCTGCAGGAGACTAATATAGGTAATTGCATCGACACTTCTGTCTGAACATTTTTGTGAATGTTTCAGTATTTTGTTTTCTAATGTTGTGCTGGTCTCTTCCATCATTGAGGAAGGCAATATTTGTGGATCCACTTCCACGAATGAGTTGTTTGATTGTCTGCTACTGTTCACCTGACTGCATATGACAGGATTGCAGACATTAGGAGTGATTCATTGGCTAAATCTTTGTATCACTTGCAGTTTACGCGATTTGGTGAGTATGCTGTCCTGTTTGGTAAATTCACCTCATTTTTAGGTGTACCTGGTACTGCTCTTGTCAGGCGCTACTGTATTCTCCATTGAGCAAGGGTTAATGCACTCGCTAAAGGGTCAGTGTAAAGTGCAGCATATGCCAAATCTGCTGCTGTTGGTACTGACCCGAATCATCACATACAGCCAAGAGTTGAGTTACTAGATATATTCGAAATCTGCCCCGTTCAGCACAGTGAAAGTGTCACATAATGACAGAGGGTATTTATAATGTCAAAGTGGGACTTTTTCTCTACAAATGCTGTATGCAGTAATCACTGTTATCAATATGGTCACTGAACAATGTGTCTGCAGCTGGTAGATTGAGGTCAAAGATGTTACCTCCCCTTTGTCGCTCCCTCCCCATCCAGCAGGTAAAAACAATGACTGCAGATGCTGGAAACCAGATTCTAGATTAGAGTGGTGCTGGAAAAGCACAGCAGTTCAGGCAGCATCCGAGGAGCAGTAAAATCGACGTTTTGGGCAAAAGATGAAGGGCTTTTCCGCGAAACGTCGATTTTATTGCTCCTCTGATGCTGTTTGAACTGCTGTGCTTTTCCAGCACCACTCTAATCCAGAACCTCCCCATCCATTGCAGACCCAATCTAAAAGCTATGTCCTTTGGACCGACCATTTTGATCAGCAATACTGCTGCTGAGCAGCTCTTGGTGGTGGTTTTGAAATGGCCAACCCAGTATACAGTTTTTACTTTCGCTACTCTCTCAGTGCTTCCTGTAAGTGTTTTTCAATATGGAGGAACACTGATCCTTCAGTTGAGGGAGGGGAGTGAGCAAGAGTATCTGTGTCGCTGTTTGATCTGAAACCTTGAAGCTGAGTGAGGGGAGTCAGCAGGAGATTTATGTGTCAGTGTTTGATCTGACACCGTGAGGCTGACGGAAGGGAGTGAGCAGCAGGT
>NW_025164171.1:0-1615 GCF_004010195.1 Chiloscyllium plagiosum
GTTCCTTGAAAGTAGAGGAACAGGTAGGTAGGTTGGTGAAGAAGGCATTTGGTATGCTTTCCTTAATTGGTCAGAGCATTGAGTACAGGAGTTGCGAGGTCATTGCAGCTGTACAGGACATTGGTTAGGCGACGTTTGGAATATTGCGTGCAATTCTCTTCCCCTTCATATCGGTAGGATATTGTGAATTTTGACAGTGTTCTAAAAAGATTTACAAGGATGTTGCAAAAGTCGGAAGTTTTGAGCTATAACTGGTGGTTGAATGGGCTATGGCTATTTTCCTTGGAACGTTGGAGACTGAGGGGTGACCTTAAAGAGTTTTATAAAATCATAAGCGCCATGAATGGGGAGATAGACAAGGTCTTTTCCCTGGTGTGGGAGAGTCCAGAACGAGAGAGCATAGGTTTCGGTTGGGAAGGAAAAATATAAAAAAGATGCAAGGTGCAACCTTTCCACACAGAGGGTGGTTTGTGTATGGAATGAGCTGCCAGAGGAAGTGGTGTAAGTTAGTACAATTGCAACATTTAGATGGTGTCGGGATAGGTATATGAATAGAAAGGATTTAGAGGGATATGGGCTGAGTGCTGGCAGGTGAGACTAGATTGGTTTGTATTATGTGGTCGGCATGGACGGGTTGGACCGAAGGAACTGTACCATGCTGTACATCTCTTTGACTCTGTGACTGTAATTTAGAAATGACAATAATTTGATATGTAGTGTCAAATAAATGGTTTATATCATTAAATTGTAGCATACAATAGTTGAAATCTTGCTATTTTTTGAATGAATGATAAAGAACAAAGAACATTCCAGCACAGGAACAGACCATTCGGCCCTCCCAGCCTGTGCTGATCCAGATCCTCCTATTTTCTAAACGTGCCACCTATTTTCTAAGAGAATGTATCCCTCTGCTGCCTGCCCATTCATGTATCTGTCAGATACATCTTAGATAACGCGATTGTACCTGCCCCGATCTCCTCTACTGGTAACACGTTCCAGGCTGCCACCACCATATGTGGAAAGAACTTCCCACATATATCTACACTAAACCCGTCCCCTCTCACTTTGAACTCATGACGCCTAGTAATTGAGTTCCAAAATCTGGGGAAAAAGCTTCTTGCTATCCACCCTGTCTATATCTCTCTTGATTTTGTAGACCTCAATCAGGTCCCCCTCAACCTTTATCTTTATAATTAAAATAATCCTAATCTACTCAACCTTTCTTCATAACCAGCACCCTCCATACCAGGCAACACCCTGGTGAACCTATTCTGCACTCTATTCAAAGCATCCACATCCTTTTGGTAACGTGGTGACCAGAAATATATGCAGTATTTCAAATGCGGTGAAAGCAAAGCCCTCTGCAACTGTAACATGACCTGCCAACGTTTGGACTCAACAGCTGATCCAATGAAGTAAAGCATGCCTTATGTTGCCTTGACCAGTTTACTGACCTGCGTTGCCACCTTCAGGAAACAATGAACCCAGGTCTCACTGTATGTCAATTTTCCCCAAGACTTTTCGGTTTACTGTATTGTTGCTCTTGAACTGGATCTTCCAAAATGCATCGCCTCGCATTTGCCCCAGTCTGAACTCCATCTGCCATTTCTGTGCC
>NW_025164172.1:0-1615 GCF_004010195.1 Chiloscyllium plagiosum
AATGTGTGCCAGAATAGTCTGAATAGTCACAGTCTGTTTTCCAGGATAAAGAGTCCAAAGCAAGAGGGCATATGGAGAAGGAGAGTGGGGAATAATTTAGAAGGGACCTTACGGGCAAGTGTTTCACGCAGAGAGTGATGTATGTTCAGGAAGTGCTGTCAGAGGAAGTGGTGAAGGCGGTATAATTGTACGTTTAAAAAGTGACTGAAAGAAGAGGGATACTGGCCATATGCTTGCAAATGGGACTAGATTTGATTTGGTTATCTGGTCCGAGTGGACAAATTGGACTAACGGGTCAGTTTCCATGCTCTATGGCTCTCTCATTCTATAATAGGAATGAGGAGTCAGAATTCTTTTCTGGAAGTTTATCGTGCCTCTATGTTCACATTGATACAAGACTGACTTAGTTAAGCAGTTGACAGGGAATTGTGTTATGGATAATAAGATACAGACAGGAGAGTGGAGCTGAGACCACAACCTGACCAGCTACAATCTTAGTGCCTGGTGGACAAAGGTCAAAGTGTCTAATGACCCACTCCTGCTCTTCAGTCCCATGCTTCAGTGTTCCATTCAGCCCCTCAAACCTGCTAGACACGAGCAGCTGGAGTCCATTACTGCTATCACCTGGTGCACGGAAGCATGGAAGACCATTCAGCCCCCCCAGTATTGTCACACACGGTTTGAGGTGATTTGGGAAATGTAATTTGAAAACCCAGGCTGGGTATGAAAGAGGCGCCTCATCTCTCTTTACAGAGCTTCCCCTTTCTGCAAATTGTAGTTCATTTGTTGGTCATGATGTAGACCCAGATTAACTGTGAATATGGCCCCCATACCTCACCCAGAAATGGCTCACATCGCTTACTGCAACATTCAATAACTGCCCTTCCAGGAAAATAACACCAACTAAGCTTCCAATAACAGAATGTGAGAACATGAGATACAGGGGCAGGACGTCCATCCCTCAAGCCTGCCTTGCCCTTCACTAAGATCATGGCTGATCTGCTCTAAGTCTGAATTCCTCTTCAATGTCCAAATCTTCATAGCCATAAACTCTCTGTCAGGTTCAATCCATCTACCCCTTCTTTAAATACGTTGTCATCTAGCTCTCCTAACATGATGGAAAAGCAAATTGCTGACATTCAATACCCTCTGTTTGAAATTAGCAGCCCCTGCTCCTGTACCATGACCTGTTGCTATGAACATATGATATGAACACAAAATTTCAGATATCAGTGACTGGCCCTGACATCAAGGCAGTGCTTGACTGAGGATGACGTCAAAGAGTTAAACAAAATTGGATTTGTTTGGGAATCAGCATAACCTCCCCACTGGTTGGAGTCAATCACAGGAAAATGGAAGGTGTTTGTGGTGTGTGGATGTCCATTATCTCAGTCCCGGGACATCTCTGTGGGAGATCCTCAGGTTAGCTTCCTCTTCACAAACATCTTCAGCTGCGTCATCAATGCCATTCCCACATCATAAGGTCAGAAGAGGGGATGTTTCTTGAAGGTTATTTAATGTTCACAACAATGTGTTCCCCCGTCAGCTCCTGAACCAGTCTGTGTCCATGTGCAGCAAGACGTGGACAACATTCAGGCTTGTGCTGTTAAAGTAT
>NW_025164173.1:0-1615 GCF_004010195.1 Chiloscyllium plagiosum
GGCGGAGTGGACTCGATGGGCCTAATGGCCTTAGTTCCACTCCTATGTCTTATGGTCTTATGGTCTTATGGAATTATGGCGTAAATCCATATACCTGCCTTTGGCCTATATCCCTTTCCTAACCTAATCTCGAAATGTTGCCCTATGATCTTTTACCATGCCCACATCTTATAGTCCAAGGTTTCTTCAAACAATTTTGCTTTGGCAGAGCTGACAAAGATTCAGCCTTCTGCCTTCAGGAATAATAATACGAGAATTAGTATAAGCGTAAAGCTGTATTCAGCTTGGGGCCATAGAGATATACAGCACAGAAACAGACCCTTCAGTTCAATACATCTATGCCAACCAGATATCCTAAATTAATCTAGTCCCATTTGCCAGCACTTGACCCGTAATCTCTAAGCCCTTTCTATTCATGCAACCATCCAGATGACTTTTAAATGTTGTAATTGTACCCAGCCTCCACCACATCTTCTGGCAGCTTGTTCCATTTCACCCTTTTAGTGAAAAAGTTGCCCCTTGGGTCCCTTTTAAATCTTTCCCCTCTCACCTGAAACTTATACCCTCTAGTTCTGGACTCCCTGAACCCAGGGAAAAGACCTTGTCTATTTATCCAATCCATGCCCCTCATGATTTTATAAACCTCTATAAGGTCACCCCTCAGCTTCCGAAACTCCAGAGAAAACAGTCCCAGCCTATTTAGCCTCTCCTGATAGCTCAAACCCTCCAAACCTTATAAATCTTCTCTGAACCCTTTCAAGTTTCACAATGTCCTTCCCATAGGAGGGAAACAAGAATTGGATACAATATTCCAAAAGTGGCCTAACCAATGTCCTGTACCTCTAAGCTTTCTGAACCTTCAAGATCTCATGAATGTAAAATATAGATTAATGCGGCAATTCTCTTCAGTAAATGTGGCTCATTAGAGTTAGAAAGACATGAGAGTATGAACTAGGAGTAGGCCATTCAACCTATCTAGCCCAATCTTCCACTCAACAAAATCTTAGCTGATATAATTGCACCCTCAACTCCACATTCCCACCTACCTCTGATAGCCATTGACTCCATTGTTAAAAATATTGACCAAGGACCCTGCCTCTACTGCTCTCTGGTGAAGACTTACAAACACTCATGACACTGAGGAAAAAAAATTCCTCTCAAACTGTACCTCCCAAAAGGGAAACATTCTTCATCATTCACACTGTCAAGTCTCCTCAGGATCTTATATGTTAGAATAAGATAACCTCTCATTCTTCTAAACTCCATTTGAAAGAGGCCCAGTTTACACAATCTTTCCTCCTAGGATAATTCTTCCATTCCAGGAAGACAAGCCAGGGAGCTATAGACCAGTGAGCCTGACCTTGGTGGTGGGCAAGTTGTTGGAGAGAATCCTGAGGGACAGGATGTACATGTATTTGGAAAGGCAAGGACTGATTTGGGATAGTTAACATGGCTTTGTGCGTGGGAAATCATGTCTCACAAACTTGATTGAGTTTTTTGAAGAAGTAACAAAAGAAGATTGATGAGGGCAGAGCAGTAGATGTGATCTCGATGGACTTCAGTAAGGCATTCGACAAGGCTCCCCATGGGATACTGATTAGCAAGGTTAGATCTC
>NW_025164174.1:0-1615 GCF_004010195.1 Chiloscyllium plagiosum
AGAGATGAATATGTTTTTCATTAATAAGGGAATAAATTGATCAGTTCGCGAATGCAAAAGAATACAGCAGAGAAATATTTCACCCTTGATCAAATGGCACAGTAGATCCAATCGGCTAAATGGCTTAATTCCACTCCAATTTCCTATTTTCTGATGTGATTCATTGTTGAAGGTCGAATTCAAATGCAGATTACAGGGTCAAACGTAGCATTCTTTGCCGTGTGGAGGAGCAGACGGACCTGAGCGTCCACGTCCATAGGTATCACGAAGTTGCCACTCAAGCTGATAGGGGTGTTAAGAGCAGTACGGTGAGTTAGTTTTCATTAGCATGGAGATTGAGTTGAAGAGCCAGGAGATTATGCTGTAACTCTATAAAACACTGGTTAGACCACACATGAATTACTGTGTTGAGCTCGGTCGCCCCATTATGGGAAGTAATTGGAAGCTTTCGAGAGGGTGCAGACAGGATTTTCCAGGATGTTGCATGCGCAGGAGGGCATGTCTTTTGAAGAATTTCTGAGTGAGCTCGGCTTTTCTCATTGGAGTGAAGTAGAATGAGAGCTAACTTAATAGAGGTGCGCAAGATGCTGAGGCATAGACAGAGTGGACAACCAGAGACTTTTCTTTCCCAGGGTGGAAATGGCTATCACGCAGGGAGCATACCTTTAAAGTGATTGGAAGGAGGCCTCGAGGAGATGTCAGATGAAGGTTGTTTACACAGGTAGTTATAGGTGCGTGGAATGCACAGCCAGCGATGATAGTAGAATCAGATACATTAGGTATATTCAAACAAATCTTAGATAGACAAATAAATGATAACAAAAGGAAGGGTATGAAGTTTACTTTAATCTTAGACTAGGATAAAAAGGTTGGCAAAACATTGAAGGCTGAAGGGCTGTACTGTGCTGTACCGTATAACGTCCTAATTTCCGACGCTCTTGTTAGCTTATGGTATCTGGAATTAATCAAACTTCGATGGAGTCTAAATGTGTTAAGTATTTGATTGTCAAGTGTTATCGGAATTGTGGACAGGTTTGAGAGGTTGAATGGTCTATACTGTTTCTAATTGTCGAATCCTTGTTTCAAAAGAGCGGTGGTTGGCTTGAGGAGGACACATTTAAAGAATAAGAGCATTCCCATTTCAGACTGAGACAGGGATCCTCCTTACTTTTTAGGGCTGTGTGATCTGTAGTGTTCCCATGCCCAAGGAGCAGTGAAGATTGGGATACTGAAAACATTCAACGTTGAGTTCCATCGATCATTGATAAACAAAAGAATCCATGTTTATTGGGAACAGACAGGAAAGGGATGTTTAGTGACAATCACATGCAACCCTGCTGCTCTTCACCCATGTCTTGTTCTCTCACTCAAACCCTCGTTGCTTTTACGGAGGGAAAGGAAGTTCCCATTCAGCCCGTCAGCAATGAGGTACGTGGAGACCTTTCTGCCCTTCCATGGATTTACAAAGGAAGATGATAAAGTCAATCAGCCATTTGAGCACATTATACAGCACAGGAGTAGGCCATCCAACCTTTCTCGGCTGCTACACAGGAGAAGGGAACCCTGGGTAACTCTCAGGATATAGACAGTAGCGATTGATGTTTATTTTCAGTTT
>NW_025164175.1:0-1615 GCF_004010195.1 Chiloscyllium plagiosum
AGACAGGAACAGGATACGGATTGTGGATGATCAGGCATGATCATAATGAATGGTGGTGCTGACTCAAAGGGCAGCATGGCCGATTCCTGCACCTATTGTACCTTGTCAGTCCTACCTCATTCTGTGCCTTGCCCTTGCCTGCCTTGCCTGTCTAACTTCTCAACTGTACCAGTCTCAGACTTACCTCCTTTCTCACTACCTCTTTAGGTTTACCCCCCACTTCCTCACTGGTTTAATGCCTCCCGTGTAGCACTAGCAAATCTCCCTGCTTGGATATTAGACACCTTCCAATTCAGGTGTAATCCATCCTTCTTATGCAGAGATTCCAATGATCCAAAAATGTGAATCCTTCTTACCTGTATCAGATCCTTGGCCACGCATTCATCTGCTGTACCCTGCTAGTCCTACTCTCACTAGCATGTGGTACCGGGAGTAATCCAGATATTACTACCCACAAGGACCTGCTTATTATCCTACAGGCTAATTTGATTAGATTAGATTACATTACAGTGTGGAAACAGGCCCTTCAGCCCAATAAATCCACACCGACCCGCCGAAGCGCAACCTATATTTACCCCTTACCTAACACTACGGTGTAATTTAGCATGGCCAATTCACCTGACCTGCACATCTTTGGACTGTGGGAGGAAACTGGAGCACCCGGAGGAAACCCACGCAGACACGGTGAGAATGTGCAAACTCCACACATTAGTACCAATGTACAGCGACCTCCCACTGATCATTCTCCCCTTTCAGAATACTCTGCACCCTCAGAGCCATCCTTCACCCAGACAGTAGGGAGACACCACCCCATTCGGATGTCTCACTGTTAGCTACAGAAACAGCAGTCTGTGCTGCAGACGAGAGAGCCCCCTATCACCATCGATCGTGTGGAACTGGATATACGTCACATTACACTAGATCTATTACACTAGGAACTTGGCTGTCAATGCGATAGTCCCCTGAGAGTCTGTGACCCCCGACGCTTTCCAAAACAATATACTTGTTTGAGATGGAAATAACCACAGGAGATTCCTGCACTACTTGCCCTCCACTCCTCCCTTTCCGAGAGGAAACCCATCTACCTGACTGGATCGGCAGTTTTCCTACCTTTCTGAAACTGCCACCTATCGCTCCATCTGATCCATGAAATCCTACAGGATTTGCATCCTCACTTCCTGCAGACAATCAGGATCACTGAAACTTTCCTTAATCTCCTACATCCAAAAGGAAGAGCACATCACTGTACAAATGGCCATCTCTGCACCTTAACAGTCCACAGACCCAGAAAAAGGCACACAGTCTTACAGCTTTACAAAACAGAACTCTAGAATAAATTAGTACCAATATTTTATATTTAAAAACTTAATCAAAGTATCATAAGATGTGTATTTAAAGAAATAAACCATCACCCTACTGAATGTTGTAGCTTTACTAAAATAAAACAGACTAAGATTTATCTTTGAAGAGACCAAAACCCACAGAGCTGTGAGTCACAGATGAACAGCACTAAACAGAACCTTCGCTCAAATTTGTCCATGTCGACCAGATATCCGAACCTAATCTTATCGCTCTTGCCAGAACCTGAGCCATATCCCTCTAAATCTTTCCTATT
>NW_025164176.1:0-1615 GCF_004010195.1 Chiloscyllium plagiosum
AGATACTGCTGTTCTCTATAATGTACACAGGGAGTGCTGTTCTCAAAAATGTACATGGGGAACGATGTTCTCTATAGTGTACACAGGGACTGCTGTTCTCTATAATGTACGCAGGGACTGCTGTTCTCTATAGTGTGCACAGACACTGCTGTTCGCTACAATGTACACAGATACTGCTGTTCACTGTAATGGACACAGGGAGTGCTGTTCTCTATAACGGGCACAGGGACTGGTGTTCTCTATAATATACAGAGGGACTGCTGTTCTCTATAATGGACACAGATACTGCTGTTCTCTATAATATACAGAGGGACTGCTGTTCGCTATAATGGACACAGGAATTGCGTTTCTCTGTAATGTACACAGGCACTGCTGTTCTCTATAATGTAGACAGGGAGTGCTGTTCTCTATAATGTACACAGGCGCTGCTGTTCTCTGTAATATGCACAGGGACTGCTGTTCTCTATAATGTACACAGGGACTGCTGTTGTCTTCAATGGACACAGGGTCTGCTGTTCTCTATAACGTACACAGGGACAGATGTTCTCTATAATGTACACAGGGACAGACGTTCTCTATAATGTGCACAGGAACAGATGTTCTCTACAATGGACACAGGCACTGCTGTTCGCTATAATTTACACAGGGACTTCTGTTCTCTGTAATGTACACAGGGACTGCTGTTCGCTAAAATGTACAGAGGGACTACTGTTCTCTGTAATGTACACAGCGACTGCTGTTCTCTATAATGAACACAGGGACTGCTGTTCTTTATAATGGACACAGGGACTGCTGTTCTCTATAATGGACACAGGAACTGCTGTTCTCAATACTGCACACATGGACTGCTGTTCTCTGTACTGTACACAGGCAGTGCTGTTCACTATAATGTACAGAGGGACTGCTGTACTCAATACTGTCCACAGGGACTGCTGTTCTCTATAATGTATACAACGACTGCTGTTCTCTATTATGTACACAAAGACTGCTGTTCTCTGCAATGTACATAGGGACTGCTGTTTGCTATAATGTACACAGGGACTGCTGTTTGCTATAATGTACACAGGGACTGCTGTTCTCTATAATGGACACAGGGACTGTTGATCTCTATAATGTACACAGGGACTACTGTTCTCTGTAATGGACACAGGCACTGCTGTTCTCTATAATGTACACAGGGACTGCTGTTCTCTATAGTGTACACAGGGACTGCTGTTCGCTACAATGTACAAAGATACTGCTGTTCACTGTAATGGACACAGGGAGTGCTGTTCTCTATAACGGGCACAGGGACTGGTTGTCTCGATAATATTCAGAGGGACTGCTGTTCTCTACAATGGACACAGGGACTGCTGTTCTCTATAATGTACACAGGGACTGCTGTTCTCTATAATGGACACAGGGACTGCTGTTCTCTATAATGTACACAGGGACTACTGTTCTCTGTAATGGACAGGAACTGCTGTTCACTATAATGTGCACAGGCACTGCTGTTCTCTATAATGTTCACAGGGAACTGCTGTTCCCTGTAATGTACACAGTGACTGCTGTTCTCTGTAATGTACACAGGGACTGCTGTTCACTATAACGTACACAGGGACAGATGTTCTCTATA
>NW_025164177.1:0-1615 GCF_004010195.1 Chiloscyllium plagiosum
ATATTCGGCTGAACTGATAACCTTGTCTCTTGCACTTGCAGTACAGTGGAGACAGTTTCCACTCAGAAACCAAGAGATGATCAAAATGGGAGGAAAAAATGTGTCAACAAAATCTGCCTCAGCGAGGGAATTCGCTCTTGCAAGATTAATGGGGAGCGGTATACCTATTAACAAACAACAGTGCCCTGCGTGGGTCTCGACACCACACCATTGAGAGTAAAGGTCTCAAGCTCTACCGACTGAGCGAGCCTGGACAGGATTGGTGTTGGTTAATTTATCATTTCATACTGAGTTTAATTCAGCTGACACGGCAATTTTCAAAAATCTCGTTCATTCCTCCCCATTGCAAATAACATCACCCAAGTGGCGGCACGCTGGCACAGTGGTTAGCACTACTGCCTCACAGCGCCAGAGACCCGGGTTCAATTCTCCGCCTCAGGCGACTGACTGTGTGGAGTTTGCACACGTGGGTTTCCTCCGGGTGCTCCGGTTTCCTCCCACAGTCCAAAGATGTGCAGGGTCAGGTGAATTGGCCATACTAAATTGCCCAAAGTGTTAGGTTAGGGGTATGGGTAGGTTGCGGGTCGGTGTGGACTTGTTGGGCCGAAGGGCCTGTTTCCACACTGTAATCTAATCTAAGTCTTTCAACTCTCAGATTTATTCCTTCAGACCATTACCATCCATTTAGGCCTTGCCCCGGGATTTACGATTCTCTGTTAATATTTTCATATTTTGACCCTGATCCTTAGGTCGCCGAAGTGATTCCCAGACAATCTGGCAGATTGCAAATCAATCGGGAAAATACCTCAGGAAACCAAATCATTTCTGATTAGAGTGTACACCTGCTGAAGAGATACAGTCCTCACCATCAACACTTTCTTTGTTCTATCTGCCTACAAAGTTTACCACTTCTCATATTCGAGACAGGAATCCTGATTATAAAATGTTTTAAAAACAGGAACAATCTTCTGAAGCCATTTCCAATTTGAATTAGAAATTTTTTACCCTTTCACACGGTAACAGCCGTTCCTGAGGAAGGACTTTCCATGAGCTGAGTCCCAGGTCTGGGCAGGAAGCCGCTGATTGAAACGGCAGTGGCCCCTTTCTGTTGGGGGGCTTGTAGAGAGTGGGGTCACATTCTGCTGCACGTGACCGTTTCACTCACTGCGGACTCAGGGTCAATCATGGATGAGTTCTCGTGGTTGTATTGTCAGAAGATGGTCGGTCTCAATACTTAGAGTCATAGAGTCATAGAGATGTACAGTTCTGTGCTCTTTTTGGGTTAGGAGAACCAACATTTCAGCCAAATGCTCTGACCATTTGAGACACAGCAACTGGCAGCAAAATTGTGCGTGTACACATCCAAACACACAGTGCTTCGAGAGGATGTGGACAGAAGTAGTTCTCATTGTTTTAAGAATCAGTTGCTCATGTACCCGTGTTTATCGCAGAGAGGATGAGAGACCCGAGGAGTAACAAACACACCGTTAAAACAACATCAGGACCTGTGTAGTTCTGTCATAAAAAGCTGCCTGCAGTTGTTCTATTGCAAAGTTGGGTTTCAAACCCACGACACAATAGGGACTGGACCCTAAACCCAGCACATGAAACCTCT
>NW_025164178.1:0-1615 GCF_004010195.1 Chiloscyllium plagiosum
ACCTGGTGTTGTGTGATTTTTAACTTTATACATAGAAATGTATTTCCAGGGCTTTGCACGTGACCTCTTCACCTGCCAGGGGAAGCCCCCATTCCTTATGGCAGAGGTAATAAGTTTAACACAGTGAGTGTCTGGTTCCTTCACTACAGAACCTTCCTTCAGCTCAGCATCTCTCAAGTCACTACCAGCTAAGGCTGGTGTGCTTAGAAAAATTCCACATGCCCCAACTGTTATGTGTGCTATGGCAGTAACTCAGTCAGTAATGACTCAGTTGGTGGTTGTCTCAGTTCTGATTCTAGTTGTAAAGAGACCTTGAGCAGCAGATGCGCTGTTGAGGGAGCTAGGCACAATCTCTCTAGAGGAAAGTAGATCTTTGCTAGATAGAGGACTCATGGAGAGAGAGCGAGAGACAGACAGATAAATGAAGGTTTTCTCAACCAAGATGTGAACCACAGGCTTAATCCAATGTAAATACTCTGTCTTCCTAGCTTTAGCCTTAATTTCCCTTAGTTTTTATAAAGACCTGATGCCAATGGAATGGTGGACACTGAGAGAACAGCACTGAGGCAGCACTGTCCTGTTGGAGGGGCCGTTTCTCAGGTGAGACATTAAACCCAGACAGTAACTGACAACACTGCAAAAACAAAACTTCATTGGCTGTCCAGCAATTCAGGACATTCTGTGAATGTGAAAAGTGTTGTGCAGAAGCAAGGTTTTTGTTTCTAGAATTGAGAATATTTCTGTACATCTTCCCTGCTGCTGCAGATTCTGTCTGGACAGGACCAATCCAAAAAGAAAAAGACTGCCTCGAGTCTATGCAGTGCTACCCTTCCAGTTTCTGGTGCCTGTTTGCACTCAGTGAGGCTTCTCACAAAGTAAATGAGTGCACTGCACAAAGCAGCATGATCCTCATCTGCCTTGCCCTATCGGCTGGCCTTTAGAATAAGTGAGCAAATTCGTAAAAGTGAACCACAAATGAAGACCTTGGACTGAATGCAATAAATCCAACCCTGGCAATCTCACTTATTTTAAATAATAAGGATATCAAATGAAAAATAAAGAGGCAAACAAAGGAATGAAGGGAGGGTCACAAGAAGTCGAGTCTGGATTCTACAAGTCTCTCATGGTTAAATGTTCTCCAGTAGCTCATTGTTTATCTCAAAACTCTTGTGCTATTGTAAAAGCCATCAGGGTTTAACAAGTTTATGAAAATAACTCAGAAAGTTATTTAATCCAAACAGCAAACCAGTTCACCAGGCAAATTAAGAGCCTCCAGAGTACACTATTCTGAGCACACTTGTTCTCTCCAGATTCATGTTCGTCCTGTCGTTAATGCAGTTTTCAACTCAAATGTAAGCCTCAAAGAAAAAGAGTGGAAGTTTTCATAAAGACAAAGGAAGACTGCTTTAGCACTGGTATTTACAATGAAATCACGTGAGGTTAATTCTGTGTCCAGTATAGCACTAAAGTGGTGAAGTTGTCGACTCTCCTGCAATGCAGTTATACTCTCATTGATGGCAGGAGGTGCAATTTACACAAGGCTGTTCAATGTCTGACCTCAACATGTGCCAGAGTGATCAGTCCCTGAGGTAAAAACAATGACTGCAGATGCTGG
>NW_025164179.1:0-1615 GCF_004010195.1 Chiloscyllium plagiosum
GTGGCATCCAGCACTGACAGTTGAAGCCATTCTCCCTTTCTGTTTCCAATAGCTCGTTGTTTCATTGGACTTGTTTAATTTTGGCTATGTTGTGAGCATGGACGAGATGCACCGAAGTATCTGTTTCCACGCGGTGTCCCCCAATAACGTTGTGTTGCTTACACCGGCTTTAAAGGATTACTTTTTATTGGAGCTTGGCGTCGCAGTCTGTGGCACAATAATTTAGTCTGTTCGACTGCTCACGGGAAAGGTAGTATTGTGAAACACTGCAGAAACGAACGACTTCCTTACTTTTGCTCCGACTGACCATACTCCGTGAAATTTTCCCAGATTCTCAGTTGAGGATTTTTGCAGCTGTAAGTTACCTCAGAAACCCTGTTAATTCGTAATGTATTGAGCGAATCGCAAAACAGGAAGCATTTAATACGGAACACAAACAAAACTGGCAAACCAAATGCATTTTCAGACACAGCGAGCATGAATGCCTAATGTGAGACAGTCCGGGGGAATGAGCCACAAAGTAATCTCACAACTAACAACAGGGCAATTCCAAACTACTCTTTCAAACATACTGGAGACTGAGTGCACCACCACTTCCGAGACAATGCTGAAAAGAGAGACAGAAAGAACATAATAAGAGTGGGCCATTAAAAATTGAATTTCACCAATCACAGTCTCGATTAGATTACCTTTCCCTTCCGATGTCTCCAGGACGAAGATGAAGTAAATGGGAAAAATTCAATAACAAATGACAACGAAATTCATTGGAACGATTTTCTCATTGGCCAGAAAACCAAATAATGAGGATTCGAGTAACCGTAGGACTTTGTTTCACAACAGCGAGGAAATAACAGTCTCCATTCGGTTCCAGTAAAAACTCAACTTGCCTGGAACGTGAAGCAACAGCGACAACGAAATTCATTGGAACGATTTTCTCATTGGCCACAAAACCAAATAACGACGAGTCGAGTCACCGTAGGACTTTGTTTCACAACAGCGAGGAATCCAGACAAAAATCAATGGTATGCTGAGTCTATCTTCTCAGACTCTTTTCAGCTACAAATGTACCTGTGAGTGCGTGAGAATATATGATCGGTTATGATTTGGTCACATTACCATGAGCTGCTTGACATTACTGCAATTTCGATTCTTGCTTTGCTAAATGATTTCACCCATTGCTCAGACTGAGTGCACCACCACTTGCGAGACAATGCTGAAAAGAGAGACAGAAAGAACATAATAAGAGTGGCCATTAAAAAGTTCTCACGCCTGAGTCACCTTCACGTCTCTGGTTGCTGAGTGAATCACAAAGCCTCTCTGTCGATTGCTCCGTTTCAGTTCCGACGTGGTTTAGATCACGTGGCGCACCTTAATACGAGCGACGCTCTGAAAGCACAGGTCCAGCGCATCGGCTTCTTCCCTGTCTTTGAACCGGGCCGCCTGCGCAAGGAATGCAAATGCGGTACTGCTCTTCGTGAAAGGATCAGAAGGCGGTAACTACACTCTCAAACAGAATGGCATATGATCGGAACCAGGTTGGAGAAAAACTTTACAATGCTTTGCACCGTAATTAAATGGAATAGCATTACATTTTACTACGAGAGCAGATGTGTTC
>NW_025164180.1:0-1615 GCF_004010195.1 Chiloscyllium plagiosum
TACCTCAACTAAATGAAAGCCCTTGAAAGAATGCCGAAATATCTGTATCTATGTAATTCAAAAAGGGCTGCCACATTTTATACAATAATTCAGTTTTTTGGTGCACCATATTTGTAAGGAAGTCACGGGGAATACATTCCATGATTAATCTGTGCCAATTTGGAAGTCCTAGAGAGCCCTCAGCCACCCAGTGTACCAAGATATTTTTCCTTTCATAGAAGGAGAGAATGGAAAATAATTTCCTCCCGTGCACATCCACAGAAGGTAAGCTTGAGAAACCCAGAAGAGGAGATACTGGATCTACTGTAATTTCCGTTCCCAAGATTTCTGTCAGGGCGTTAACTACTTCGGTCCAGTATTTGAGGATCTTATGGCACGTCGATAAGCGGTGTGTAAGAATGCCCACCTCTATTTTACATTTGGGACGCATTGCAGATGCTCCTAAATTTTGCCAATCGTTCCGGGGCCATATGGGCCCTATGAAGTATCATTAACTGAATGGCCTGGGTTCTGTTACAAACGGAGATATTTTTTGGCATTTTCCCAGATGTCATTCCACATTTCTGTAGAAATTTCCAGCCCCAAATCCTGATCCCATGTTCTAAGCAGACGGTCCATGTCTTCCGACACATCATCACGTAATAAATGATAAAGAGTGCTGACCGAGGGTACACCCATTGGCCACAACAATCTACGTTCTCTATCTGATTTATAAAGAACATCTAATAACGCAGTCATCTTCTGTATGTAGTCTCGAATGTAGAAGTATCGAAAGAGGTCTCCGTTAGGTAATCCAAATTCCTGATGCATCTGTTCAAAAGACATCAGGACCCCCTTCTCAAACAGATCCCCTAAACAGGAGATACTGCTGGATCTCCAGGATTTGAATGTGGCATCTGTAAGCCCCGGTTGAAAACCCCATGCCCCCACTATAGGAGTATAGGGGGATGTTTTTTGTGAATTACCCTCATTTTGCCGCATTATATTCCAAGCTTTAATTGTGTTGAGTATTGTAGGGTTTCTACAGTGGCTCGTAATGATTTTCATCTGATCTAAAAATAAGAGGTTAATAAGAGGGCACTGTACTTGTGAAGCCTCGATGTCCATCCAGATTGGGTCATGTCTGACCTGCAATCAATCAGCTATGTAGCTTAACTGAGACTTCCTAAAGTCTGAAAAATCCAGCCCTCCCCCTTGCCTGTGGAAGTTGTAGCTTCCTTAACTTAATGAGGGGCCGTCTAGGATTCCAGATGAAAGAACCCAGCCAACCATACAATTTGCGGAGTGCCGGCTTCGGCAGCATCACCGGAAGCATTCTCGTAGGGTATAAGAGACGGAGCAAGACATTCATTTTAATTAGGGCTATTCTACCTAGCCAGGAAATTGGAAGGTCTCCCCAACGTTAAAGGTCCTGTCTTACCTTTTCCAATAGATGCACAAAATTGGCCTTGGATAGCTGGCCAAATACTGGGGTAATAAAAATGCCCAAGAGACCACCGAAAGGGGAAGTGGGATCGGTCCAATAAGTGGGACATACTAGTGAGGCATGCCTCTGATTTTGAAAAATCAATTTTGTACCTGTAAATGCATTAATAACTTGGATGGAGGGGGGCTC
>NW_025164181.1:0-1615 GCF_004010195.1 Chiloscyllium plagiosum
ACCTCAATGATGTGGGAGTAACAGTCATCCTAAAGGATGTGGGAGTAACAGTCATCCCTCAATGATGTGGGAGTAATAGTCGTCCCTCAATGATGTGGGAGTAACAGTCACCCCTCAAGGATTTGAGAGTAACAGTCATCCTAAAGGATGTGGGAGTAATAGTCATCAGTCAAGGATGTTGAAGTAACTGTCGTACCCCAACGCTGCGGGAGTAACAGCCATCCTCAAGGATGTGGGAGAAACAGTCATCCCTCAAGGATGTGGGAGTAACAGTCATCCTCAATGATGTGGGAGTAACTGTCGTACCTCAATGATGTGGAAGTAACAGTTGCCCCTCAAGGATGTGGGAGTAACAGTCGTCCCTCAAAGATGTGGGAGTAACCGTCATCTTCAAGGATATGGGAGTAACAGTCGTCCTCAATGATGTGGAAGTAATTGTCGTACCTCAATGCTGCGGGAGTAACAGTCATCCCTCAATGATGTGGGAGTAACAGTCATCCCTCAATGATGTGGGAGTAACTGTTGTCCCTCCATGCTGTGGGAGTAACAGTCGTCCCTCAATGATGTGGGAGTAATAGTCGTCCCTCAAGGATTTGAGAGTAACAGTCATCCTAAAGGATGTGGGAGTAACAGTCATCACTCAAGGATGTGGGAGTAACAGTCGTCCCTCAATGATTTGGGAGTAACTGTTGTCCCTCCATGCTGTGGGAGTAACAGTCGTACCCAATGATATGGGAGTAATAGTCGTCCCTCAATGATGTGGGAGTAACAGTCATCCCTCAAGGATTTGAGAGTAACAGTCATCCTAAAGGATGTGGGAGTAATAGTCATCAGTCAAGGATGTGGAAGTAACTGTCGTACCTCAATGCTGTGGGAGTAACAGTCATCCCTCAATGATGTGGGAGTAACAGTCATCCCTCAATGATGTGGGAGTAACTGTTGTCCCTCCATGCCGTGGAAGTAACAGTCGTCCCTCAATGATGTGGAAATAACAGTCGCCCCTCAAGGATGTGGGAGTAACAGTCGTCCCTCAAGGATTTGGGAGTAACAGTCATCCTCAATGATGTGGGAGAAACAGTCATCCCTCAAGGATGTGGAAGTAACAGTCACCCCTCAAGGATGTGGGAGTAACAGTCGTCCCTCAAAGATGTGGGAGTAACCGTCATCCTCAAGGATATGGGAGTAAAAGTCGTCCCTCAAGGATGTGGGAATAACAGACGTCCTCAATGATGTGGAAGTAAATGTCGCACCTCAATGCTGCGGGAGTAACAGTCATCCCTCAATGATGTGGGAGTAATTGTCGTCCCTCAATGATGTGGGAATAACAGTCATCCCTCAAGGATTTGGGAGTAACAGTCATCCTCAAGGATGTGGGAGTAACAGTCATCACTCAAGAATGTGGGAGTAACAGTCGTCCCACAATGACGTGGGAGTAACAGTCGTCCCTCAATGATGTGGGATAAACAGTCATCCCTCAATGATGTGGGAGTAACTGTCATCCCTCAAGGATGTGGGAGTAACAGTCATCCATCAATGATGTTTGAGTAACAGTCAATCCTCAATGATATGGGAGTAACAGTCATCCCACAATGCTGTGGGAGTGACAGTCGCCCCT
>NW_025164182.1:0-1615 GCF_004010195.1 Chiloscyllium plagiosum
GGCGCTGGTTCCCTCGTTTTCCCCTCCCTCCTCACCCTCCCTCCTCTCCCTCCGCAGCCTCGCCCATGTCGACCTCGGCAATGACGGAGGGGAGGCCCGGCCCCCTGGACGGTCGCCATGGCAACTCGGAGGCCCTCCGCGCGGGACCGGCCCTCAAACACGAGAGGGTGAGGGCCTCGAGGGGGCGGCGGTGAGGGGGAGGGAGAGGTCCTGAGGGAGGGCTCGCGGAGAGGCGAGCCTCAGGGCTGGCGTGCGTCCGCTAGGCCCGTTCAAAATGGCCGCCGCTCCGATTGGCGATCTCCCCACTCCCCCTCACCCTCAAATGAGGGGGGATGCGAGGGAGGGTGAGGGAGTGATTCAGTGAGTCAGGGTGTGGGGTTGAGGGGAGCTGCGAGGGAGTGGAAAGGGGCAGGTCGGCGAGGGAGGGTGCGGGGTTGAGGGCTGGAGTGCGTCCGCTAGGCCCGTTCAAAATGGCCGCCGCTCCGATTGGCGATCTCCCCGCTCCCCCTCACCCTCAAATTAGGGGAAATGCGAGGGAGAGTGCGGGGTTGAGGGCTGGAGTGCGTCCGCTAGGCCCGTTCAAAATGGCCGCCGCTCCGATTGGCGATCTCCCTGCTCCCCCTCACCCTCAAATGTGGGGAAATGCGAGGGAGAGTGCGGGGTTGAGGGCCGGAGTGCGTCCGCTAGGCCCGTTCAAAATGTCCGCCGCTCCGATTGGCGATCTCCCCGCTCCCCCTCACCCTCAAATGAGGGGAAATGCGAGGGAGAGTGCAGGGTTGAGGGCTGGAGTGTGTCTGCTAGGCCCGTTCAAAATGGCCGCTGCACCGATTGGAGACCTCGCCGCCCCTCCCCTCATCCTCAAATGAGTGGACCTGCGAGGGAGAGAGAGAGAGAGAGAGTGTTTCAGCGAGGGAGGGTGCGGGGTTGAGGGATGAATGGAGGGCTGGACTGCGTCCGTTAGGCCGTATTCAAAATGGCTGCTGCTCCTAATGGCACACTCTCCACCCGCCTCTCCCCTCACCCTCAAATGAGGGAAGAGGCGAGGGAGTGATTCGATGAGGGAGAATGTGCAGGGTTGCGGTCTCAGTGGAGGGCCGCGTCTGTTAGGCCGTGTTCAAAATGGCCGCCACTCTATTGGCGCTCTCGATACCCTCTCTCTCTCTCTCTCTCCCCCTCCCCCTCAATCGAGGGGGGGGAAAAGGGAGACGAGGGAAAACGCGAGGGCTGGAGGGTGTCCATTAGGCCCGGTCAAAATGGCCGCCGCTCCCAGATAACGCCAACCTCTTCCTCCCTGGGGAACCGAGTCGAGGCGGAGGGAGCGATCGAGGGAGGGAGGGAGGGCTTTGAGGGGAAATTCTCATCTCTCCCCCCCCCACCCTCTCTCTCTCTCTCTCTCTCTCCCTCCGCAGTCGGAGCCGAGCGTAGGGAAGGAGGTGGAAGAGGCGGAGGAGGAGGAGGAGGGAGAGGCTGTCCAGGACCCCTCGAGGAACCTGAGGAGGCGACTGAGCGAGGAGCGAGCGGCCTACCGGAGGAAACTCCAGGCCTACCGAGAGGGGCAAGAGAGACAGGCCGTGTTGGTTCAGAAACTGCAAGGGAAGGTGGGATACCGCCCTGA
>NW_025164183.1:0-1615 GCF_004010195.1 Chiloscyllium plagiosum
TAGTTAAACTGGGAAGTGCCCTGCAGCTGCAGCGTCTTTTCAGAAAAAAAAAGATCTCTTCCCGTTCTCATCTGGGGTGTCAAATTTGTTGTGAAAGAATTATTCAATGTTCTGCAAAAAAAAAACAGGAGATGCAGAAAATAATTCACGAAATTAAACTTCAATCGTGTAAAATCAAAACGGTGGGAGCCAGCAAAATGTGGTCTCTGACTCCCAGCAAACTCGTTGTTCTTCTGCAACTTAAACCTTTGTTTTTCATGCGCTTATCAGATAACATTAGCATAGCCAATCATGCTGGCTTGCTTTGCCTTTCTAAAACAACGTTAGTCTGCCACATTCGTTCCCTTCATCACACTTAATCTATCAGATTACAAGACCATCATCTTCATCATTACCTCATCTCCAAGTGATTTATCGAATCTTTGACAATGCACTCCCATTATGTGTTACTGATGACCTGAAACGAGATCCCTGGCTTACATTGCAACACTAACTTAACTACTTTACTGCCACAATACCTTGCATTAGTACTGGCACGGTGGCATAGTGGTTAGCACTGTTGCCTCACAGCGCCAGAGACCCGGGTTCAATTCCCACCTCAGGCGACTGACTGTGTGGAGTTTGCACGTTTTCCCAGTGTCTGCGTGGGTGTGCTCCGGTTTCCTCCCATAGTCCTAAAGATGTGCAGGGCCAGTTCAATTGGCCATACTAAATTGCCCGTAGGGGTATGGGTGGGTTTCGTTTCGTTTCGCCGGGTCGGTGTGGACTGTAATATAATGACCCTTCGGCACTCGATATAACGCCGATCTGTGAAATTAAGCTGGTTTCCATCTCACCAACCCACTTCCATTATTACCTAAGAAGAAAAGAGAACAAATAAAATTTACAGGCCAGGAACAGGCCTTTCGGCCCTCCAAGCCTGAGCCGATCCAAATCTACTGTCTAAACCTGTAGCCCAATTCTTAAGGAACAAAGAAAGAAAATAAACTGTATGTATTTATATGTATGTAAAATGGCATTTAAATGTTCTTAATGGCGGAGAGTCTACTACTGTTGCAGGCAATACGTTCACTGACCTACCATTCTCTGAGTAAATAAACTACTCCTGATTATATACGAAAAACATTAATCCTCAATTTAAATCTATGACCCTTTGTGTTATCCTTCCGCATCTGAGGAAAATGGCTTTCATTGTCCACACTATCTAACCATCTGGTTATCTTATGCGTCTCAATGAATTCTCAACATTCTTCAGTCAAACGAAAACAGCCTCAGTTCCCTCAGCCTTTCCTCGTAAGACATTCATTCCATCCCAGGCAATATCCTCGTAAATCTCCTCTAAACCTACTCCAAAGCTTCCACATTTTCCCTATAATGTGCTGAAGAGAACTATATGCACTACTTAAGTGCGGCCCCACCAGTGTATTGTACAGCTTAAGCATGACCTCTTGGCTCCGAAACTCAATACCCCTACCAATAAACGCCAACACACCGATGCCTTCTTAAATCCGACCAACCTGGATAGCAACTTGTAGGAATTTATGCACCTGGAAACGGAGATCTCTCTGTTCATCTGCACTGACAAGAAATTTGCCATTAGCCCAGTTCTCTGCAT
>NW_025164184.1:0-1615 GCF_004010195.1 Chiloscyllium plagiosum
TACAAACGTAGGCTGTCCTTCGTATCCTTTTCTTAAACCTTCTCGTCTCACGTTAAAAAAATGCCCCACTTTTTTTTAAATAGTGCCAAAAGACTGGATAATGGGAAATGTCGCCCATTCTTCAACATGTGGTGTAGAGACAACCTTGGTAATTATTGAGCAGAGCCGTACGTCTCTTGTAGGTTAAATTTTGGAAAATATTATAGGAGACAATTTTTACAATCATCAAGAAAGCAACATCACGGTTTTACGAACGGTGGGTCGTGCCTCACAAACCTTATTGAAGTCTTTGAGAAGGTAGCCAAGCCGTTTGATGAGGGTAAAGTGGTGGGTGTGGTGTATATGGGTTTCAATAAAGCGTTTGTTAAGGTTTCATATCGTCGGCTATTGTGGAAATATAGAGGCACGGGAATGAGGAAGATCTACTGGTTTAGATCAGAAATTGAATTGAAAGAAGTCCGACGGTTGTGGCTCATGGGAAACGTGCATCCTGGAATTCAGTTAATAGTGGTGTACCGCAAGGATCTGTTTCGGAGTCCCTGCTGCTTGTCATTTTTATAAGTCATCTGGATGAGTGCACAGAATTATGGGTTAGTAAATTTGTGAATGATACTAAAGCTGGTGGAGTTCTGGTCAGTGGCAAAGGATGTCTCAGGCTACAGAGGGACGTAGGTAAGTTGCAGAGTTGTGTTGGGAGGTGGAAAATGGAGTTTGATGCGAACACGTGTGAGGAGATTCACGTTGGAATGAGTAACAAGAACACAGAGTACGGACAAATTGGCAATATTTTTGGCTTTGTGGATGAGCAGAGTGATCTTGGCGTCCATGAACATAGATCCCTGACCGTTGTTACTCAATTTGATAGGGTTGTTAAGATGGTGTACAGTGTGTTAGAATTATTGAAAGAGGGATTGAGTTTCGGAGCCACGAGGTTCAGTTGCAACTGTTAAAAGAAAATCTCTGGTACATAATGAATACTGATCAGAACATTATTTCAAATGGATGAATTCACTTAAGGCACAACTGGCACCTGTAATGAGATGGTTCGTCTTGGTATTGAATGAATTATTGAGCATCAATGAATTCTAAAGGCCCGACTCCACTGCACAATTGTAGTAGAGACATCAGGCAAACTGCGGACAGAAGCACGAGCACCATCTGAACTAAAGGTTTACTGACCGTTGTAGACGCTATGGTCTGATGTTCCATGGTGGAGTCACTGTCCAATTGGAGAAGGCAGACACTATCCAAAAGCTAACGTCGAGCTTCTGTAATGTTTATTCAGTAGGCCAGACATTAACCACACCACGCCTAGTGACAATGCTAAGAAAATAGTAGGGTTGGATCTGAGAGCACAGAATGCAGTCAGTTCCAATGGAGATAGTCTAGAATGGAGAACGGGTAACAGGAAACCTGAGGCGACGAATGTGAAGTTAAAAGATTGCAATGAAGAGGTCGACTACTGATGAAATGTCAGAGGGAGCAGTCCAGGTGCAGTTAGAGTGTTGGATTTGGGTGAAATACTTTGTGGAACAGGGAAAGAATTCTTGCCTGAAAGAATTGGCACGTAGGAATCCCGGAATGTCAGAATTCAGTGAGCTAAGAGATGTGTGAT
>NW_025164185.1:0-1615 GCF_004010195.1 Chiloscyllium plagiosum
GCGATTGTGAAACTTGTTATGATTGGTGCAGGAGCTATTGTGTGAATTGTTGTAACTTTAATAAAGCGTCTTTCAGATATTGGGGGAGTTGTGATTGTGATGGCAGGAGATGATATACACACTTGTGTTTCTGTGGTTGACTGTGTAATTACATTCATAGTTGCTGTGGTGCATAGAAAAGTTGATGAACTGAATGTGGTGCAAAAAAACCATGAAAGAAAATGAATCCCGGCATTACAGATTCATAGATTCTGGTGTGGTGCAACATGCTGATTAGCCTGACACAATCATACTGCAAAGCAGGTATCAGTAAATTGCACATGCTTCTACTCAGCAGAAATCTCCTCCTTGTCAACAAGCAATATTCCTCAACTACAACTTCATTCTGCATTGTCAGACTTGCCGGAGATCGACTGATGTCCATAAGGTGCAATAGAGAAGAGAGCAATCATACTCACCAGTTGTCGTGGGGATTGACGTCAATGTTGTTCCTTCAGATGATGATGATTGTGTGGAGCTTGCGGTAGATGTCTCTGCTGCTGTGGTTGTTGAAGCAGAAGCCGATGTAGATGTCAGAGCTTCTGTGGATGGCTGTGAAGTTGCAGTCGATGATTCTGCCACTGTGATGAAAATATATTTACACGGTTATTAGGAAACAGACTTGGAGGAAGTAATGTGTAAACGTTTGAACAGAGATTGTACTCCAAGTGCTTTTCACAGATGTATTGCCAGATACCATGAGAGATAACATGGCCTGTTGTTAAGTCTCGGAGACAACCCAGGATGTTGCCTGATATGGTCTCTGGTCAAATTCAAAAAGCAATACGCAACCTAAATGCAGAGTTGCTTTTAGTATCGATTTTTTCATCTACAAGTAGTTCAAAAGTGTTTGTAAAAGCAATCTTCAAAGGTGTGCTTTTGTATACCCACCAGGTATTGAAGAAACCGCTGGAGTAACCGTGGATTCTTCAGTTGTTGAAACTTCAGTCGAGGACAGTGTTGGTGTTGATGATATTGCGTTTGTTGAGACACCAGCTGATGTGGAGGTCGTTGAAGTTGTTGGGCTCAATGTACTTGCAATGGAAGTTTCTGTTGTTGAAAAAGATCACATTATTATGAAGGTAACTGCAATGAATCGATCCAAGATATGAAGGAATTTATTCAAAAGGCTGCAAAACATGTTGCGAATGGTGCAGGGATTATTGTTGTGTGAATTGTTGTAACTTTAATAAAGCGTCTTGCAGATACTGGGGGAGTTGTGATTGTGATGGCAGGAGATGATATACACACTTGTGTTTCTGTGGTTGACTGTGTAATTACATTCATAGTTGCTGTGGTGCATAGAAAAGTTGATGAACTGAATGTGGTGCAAAAAAACCATGAATGAAATTGAATCCCGGCATTACAGATTCATAGATTCTGGTGTGGTGCAACATGCTGATTAGCCTGACACGATCATACTGCAAAGCAGGTATCAGTAAATTGCATTTGCACATGCTTCTACTCTGCAGAAATCTCCTTCTTGTCAACAAGCAATATTCCTCAACTGCACCTACATTCTGCATTGTAAGACTTGCCGGAAATCGTGTGATGTCCAAAAGGTGCAGTAGAGAAG
>NW_025164186.1:0-1615 GCF_004010195.1 Chiloscyllium plagiosum
CAAATTTTGAAAAAAATGTTAGAATTACTTAGAAAAACCCAATTAAACTATTGTAGAATCCCTGTTAGCACAGTGTGATAACAGGCCATTTGGTCGAAAAAAATGACCCTCCAAAGAGTAACCCAGCCAAACACATTTCCTGACCATATTCCTCTACATTTCCTGCTGACTAATACACACATCCCTGAACAGAATGTGAAATTTAGCATGGCCAGCTCACCTAATCTGCACATCTTTGGATTGTGGGAGGAAACCACAGCAAAGTCATATTGACATGGGGATAACATGAAAATTCCACACAGACAGTCACCCGAGAATGGAATCAAACTGAGGTCTCTGGTATTGTGAGACAGCAATGCTAACCACTGAGCCACTGGGCAACCATATTCAATAAGTAAAATCAGTGATACATATGCAAAGATATATTTCAAATGAACTCACTCCGATATTGTCAAAGCATGTCAAATTTACATTCAATATGAATAGGTGAATGGAAAACAAAAAAAAAGACAATTCATGAAGAAAAATTAATTAGAAATTTAATTTGATCAAAGGTCATAACAATATTTAGACGAATTGCAATTTTTAATAACAAACGTAGGTAATTAGCTGACTAATTAATAATTGGAAGTGGCATATATTTATTTTACAAATGAAGAAAGCGACTTATTTTACACGTTTCAAATACTGCAGAATGACAATGTATGTGTTCGAAATGTTTGAACAAAAAAAAAACTGATCACTTACGATCACTTAGTCTTTTCACCTTTAAGACCACAACATTCTCAAATATTTTCCACGAATTTAGAACCAGCAGAACTAGTTAATTTCTTTTCTTGAGAACTCGAAGAGAATAAACAGCAGATACTGTGAATAGTGATTCAATGCAAGCATTCGACTGAAGACAACATTCCTTCTTTCCAAAAATATACAACTTACAAAAATCCAAAATTTATTGTTATTTTTGAATGAAACAATAAAGAGATGTTAATTCTTTATCATTTGACTTTGTTGCATGAAAAATCCTTAAGTCTTATTGTGATTACAAACACGATAAATCTTAGCATTGAAGTGAAATATAATTAAATGCATTCTACTATGTTTCCACAGGCAAAATACAAATTGATATTAACAATGATTGTGACATTGTACACTGCAAAATGTTTACAGCAGTTCACGTACTGTGCCGTAATTCCACATTTGCACAATGTACTGGATTGAATGAATATTAAAAATTATTAGATAACAACAATGATTAAATCGTCAAAGTCTATCAATGTATTCAGTAATAACGAGAAACCTCATTTTGCTATGGGACTGAGTGATGTCTGGAAATGAGCTGGAATTGATTCAGTGAAAAGTAATTACAGTTCCCTGTATTTTGAGGCTGAGATTAAGGCTGATCATTCTAATGCGCAAACATCAGATATTTGCAATAATGTTGGATGGGAATTCATTGGTTCTGTTGTGGGATAGGTGACCTGCAAAATAAATGCATTTTCACACTGTAGTATTAGTACCAAGAAACAATGGTTTAAATTTAAATGTGAATCTTACTATATCTGTTCAAAAGGCTTTCTTAAAAAATTGTGCCATTATTGTAATGGCAATGTCT
>NW_025164187.1:0-1615 GCF_004010195.1 Chiloscyllium plagiosum
TTCAGTCTCTGTCTCGTGTGTGCTTTGGGAATGACCAGAGTTGAAACCTCAGGGAAAGGTGTGTGAAGTGTAAACCTCCACCTTCAAGGTCTGGAACAAGAGGGGGGAATTGAGGGGGTAATGAGGTCCCTGGAGCAGGAGGGCAATTCTACAACTGTGTCCAGAAGGGGTACTTTCAGAAGGAATGCAGGGTCCCAAGGAATTCTTTCCCAATAAATGGAGAAAAGAAGGAAGGCAGGAAGGGACACTGGGAAACACAATAATCTGATGGAAATTCCCTCACCCATCCCTTAGGCACAGCAAGATGCCAGGCCAAGAAATTCAACTTAGCTGTTTGTGAGCCAGTGCCATTGGGAACCCTGTATTCATGATTATGACCAGCAGGCTCTTGTTACTCAGAATAACAATTCTACAGGGTTTGAGAAATAAATATTCCATAAATTAGACCTGGGTTTTCTTTCCTCTTCAAATGGGACGGAATTGCCCCATGTGTCCATAGGGTCAGATTGAGAATGTTCAGTCCGGGGAATCTGGGAGTCACGACTGGGGAGGACCATCAATGATAAATCTTCTGCTGTCATGTTCTGTAGCCCCTGGGCCATCTCAGTGAGGATCATCCAGGGCTCAGGGTGGATTCCAGAGCAGCTCATTGTCCTGCCTGTTGTGTTCCTCCGTCCACATGTGGCTCCAGCAATCTCACTCCATGGCTCTAGTATCAGTGGGAACCATGGGGCTGAAATCTTATCCACACAGTGGGGAGGCTGCTGGTGGCTGAGAAACACGTTGGATTTAGTCACAGATTCCACCGTGGCTCTTTCATTCAAACACAGCATTAACACACTGACACCACATTCAGAGGGCAATCCTGAGATGGGGCAAGTTTGGTTCTTGATTCCAATGTGAGGAAATGGGAGCTGGGTGTGAAATGTCCAGTCTGAAACTGGTACTTTATAATGAAGAATAGAAACTGTTGTTAGAATAAAGTCAGGTGTTGATGGGAGTGAGGAATATCTCAGTGATCTGTCTCCAGAATCCACAGATGGTACACATCCTTCTGTCAGACCCTGAAGGCTGAAATCAGCTCCTCGACATCCTATATTTCTCTATCTTTCCCAGAAAAGGTGAAGTATTCTCTGCCTCTCTGGGACAGGACATTTTAAAAAGGGCTGTGGGAAGGGAACAGTTGAGTCTGAATGACAAAGCCAATGGAAGGATGTGGAGCTGGCTCTGTGAAATGTTAGGGCATAGAGGATGACACCAGAAGCAATTCAATGTTGTTGCTCTCTCCTTTGAAATTGCTAAACTGGTAACAATTACTTTTTGCTCACAATTTGGCCCCTTGTATTCGATCCACGTGCCTTTCTTACTTTGCTTCTTTTGACTTCAGTCTGTGGGTAGTTCCACCAAAACCCAATCTCCTCACACTCATCCTGGCCCCTGAAGAGATTAGAGACAAATAAAAAACTGCAAATGCTGGAATCCAAGGTTGACAAACAGGAGGCTGGGAGAACACAGCAAGCCCAGGCAGCCTCAGGAGGAAGAGAAGACGTTTTGGGTATAACCTTTCTTCAGGAAGTGGGGCGGGTGGGTGTTGGGGGAGCTGTAGATAAAGGGA
>NW_025164188.1:0-1615 GCF_004010195.1 Chiloscyllium plagiosum
AGCATTACAGCACAGTACAGGCCATTTATGATATCATTCGGACAATACTGGACAGGAGGCCAATATAACATAGCACATTACAACGCAGTACAGGGCATTGATGGAGCCGCTCGGCTAACAACAGAATATAGATTCGTAGAACATAGAGAATTACAGCACAGGACAGGCCCTTTATGGAACTGCTCGGCTTATAAAGGAAGTTAGACTGACAGAACATACAGCATTACCTCGCGGTACAGGCCCTTTATGGTACCATTCGGCTAATACCAGACATTAGACCAACACAACACATCACATTCCAGCGCAGTACAGGTCCTCGATGGAACAACTCGGCTAGTAAAAGAAGTTAGATTGATAGAACATACAGCAATACAGCACAGTACAGGCCCTTTAATGTACGGTATTAGCCGAATGGTCGCATTGATTAATACAACATTGCACATTACAGCGTAGCGCATGCCCTTTATGGAATAGCTCGGCTACAAAAATAGCACATTACAGCGCAGTGCAGGTTCTTTATGGAACAGCGTGGCTAATAAAGGAAGTTAGATTGATAGAACATACAGCATTACAGCACAGTACAGGCCATTTATGATACCATTTGGACAATACCGGACAGGAGGCCATTATAACATAGCACATTACAACGCAGTACAGGGCATTGATGGAGCCGCTCGGCTAACAACAGAATATAGATTCGTAGAACATAGAGAATTACAGCACAGGACAGGCCCTTTATGGAACTGCTTGGCGACAACATAGCACATTATAGAGCAGTACAGGTTCTTTATGGAACAGCGTGGCTAATAAAGAAAGTTAAATTGATAGAACATACAACATTACAGCACAGTACAGGCCATTTATGGTACCATTTGGTTTATACCGGCATTAGACCTATACAACATAGCACATTGCAGTGCAGTACAGGTCCTTTATGAAACCGCTTGGCTAATGAAGGAATATAGATTCATAGAGCATAGTGAATTGCAGCACAGGATAGAACCTTTTTGGAACAGCTTGGTTTATAACGGAAGTTAGAATGATATCAAATACAGCATTATATCGCAGTATAGGCCCTTTATGGTACCATTCGGCTAATACCGGACATTTGACCTATATAACATAGCACATTACAGTGAAGTACAAGACAGTGATGGAACCGCTCGGCTAATAACGGAATATAGATTCAGTGAACATAGAGAATTACAGCACAGGATAGGACCTTTATGAAACAGCTTTGCTTATAAAGGAGGTTAGAATGATTTAACATACAGCATTACCACGCAGTACAGGCCCTTTATGGTACCATTCGGCTTATATGTTCTATCAGTCTAACTTCCTTTCTTAGCCGAGTTGTTCCTTGTGCCTGGACTGTGCTGTAACATGCTATGTTGTATTGATCTAATCTCCGGTATTAGCCGAATGGTCCCATAAAGAGCCTGTACATATCTGTAATGCTGTGTGTTCTATCAGTCTAACTTCCTTCATTAGCCGAGGTGCTCCATCAAGGGGCTGTGCTGTGCTTTAGTGTTCTGTGTTGTATTGGTCTAATATCCAGTATTCGTCAAGTGGTTCCATAAAGGGACTGTGCTGTGCTGTAATTCTCTACTCTCTA
>NW_025164189.1:0-1615 GCF_004010195.1 Chiloscyllium plagiosum
CCCACCCCCCTGTTCACAGTGGGACACCACTGTCATGGTCACTGACTGAGCCAGCAGGTAGTGCCTGAAGGTGGGGGTGAGCTGCCTTCCTGACCCACTGCAGTCCGTGTGCTGGGGGTAGACCCACAATGTCCCTGAGGGAGGGAATTCCAGGATTCGGACCCAGTGACAGTGAGGGAACGGGGAGATATTTCCCAGTCAGGATGGGGAGGGTCTTGGAGGGGAACTTGCAGGGGGTGGGGTTCCCGTGTGTCTGCTGCCCTTGTCCTTCTAGGTGGAAGTGGTCGTGGGTTTGGAAGGTGCTGTCTGTGCATCTGCAGTGTGGTACCAGGCCATTCAGCCCAACAAGTCCATACTGACCCACCAAAGGGCATCCCACCCCTACCTGAAAAACCTAACCTACACATCTCTGATCACTATGGGCAATTTAACATGGCCAATCCACCCTGACCTGCACACCAGAAAACACAGGGAGATTGTGCAAACTCTGCACAGACAGTCACCCGAGGCAGGAATCAAACCGGGGTCCCTGGTGCTGTAAGGCAGCGGTGCTAACCACTGAGCCACCCCTTGGATCTTTGATGAATTTCTGCAGTGCATCTTGTAGATGGTACACACTGCTACAGTTACTCGCCACAGTATTCCCAGCCTCTGACCTGCTCTTGTAGCTGCTGTGTTTATGTGGTGAGTCCAGTTGAGTTTCTAGTCAATGGTAATCCCCAGGATGTTGATGGTGGGGGATTCAGTGATGGTGACACCATTGAATGTCAAGGGGCAGTGGTTAGATTGTCTCTTATTGGTGATGGTCATAGCCTGGCATCTGTGTGGCATGAATGTTACTAACCACTGATCATCCCAAGCCTGGAGATTGTTCAGTTCTTATTGCATTTGAACATGAGCATCTGAGGAGTGGCACACGTGCTGAACATCTGCCACTTAGAGTTCATTGATGAAGATGGTTGGGCCTAGGACACTCCCCTGAGGAGCTCCTGCAGAGGTGTCCTGGAGCTGAGATGACTGACCCTCCAACAACTCCAACCATGTTCCTCTGTGCCAGGTATGACTAACCAGCAGAGAGTTTGTCCCCAATGCCCATTGATTCCAGTTTTGCCCGGGCTCCTTCATATCAAGGGCTGTCCCTCTCCCCTCCCCTCTGGAATCCAGCTCTTTTGTCCATGTTTGACCCAAGGCTGGAATGAGGTCAGGAGCTGAGTGACCCTGGGGAACCCAAACTGGGCATCACTGAGCAGGTTATTGCTGAGCGGGTGCTGCTTAATAGCGCTGTTACTGACCCCTTCCATCACGTTACTGAGGGTCGAGGGGAGACTGATGGGGCAGTAATTGGCCGGGTTGGATCTGTCCTGCTTTTTATATAGAGGACACACCTGGGCAATGTCCCACATTGTGGGGTAGATGTCGGTGTTGTAACTGTACTGGAACAGCTTGGCTCGGGGAGCGGCAAGTTCTGGAGCACACGTCTTCAGTCCTATTGCTGGAATGTTATCAGGGCCCATTGCCTTTACAGTATCCAGTGTCTCCAACCCTTTCTTAATGTCACTGAGTGAAGGGAATTGGCTGGAGCCTGGTATGTGTGACGCTGGGGATCACTGGAGGA
>NW_025164190.1:0-1615 GCF_004010195.1 Chiloscyllium plagiosum
TCTCACTGTAAATACCTGGAACCCAGCTGTCAACACTGAAACATGCCACATTACCACACTGTATATACCAATACTTGTCCAGGACCCATTGTAAATACGGATCCAGTCCTCGGGACTCAACATGCCAAACCTGATACACTCCCTTTCACGTCTCGTCAAAACACCAACACACTTCCCAGGACTCCCCTGTGAATACTGACACACTCCAGGGATCGCCTCCCTGTAAATAAAGACATCCTTCCCGGGAGCCTCCCGTAAATATTGACAACATAATGATCCAAAAATTAATGTAAAGCAAAAAATTCCGTTTAAATGTAAGCTTCAGAAAAAAAAAACATATAATTAATTGTTAAAGCTCCTGAAGGTATATGAAGGGAGAAAAAGAAACGATTATTGAAAACAAATCCCTTACAATGAGAAACAGAGGGCGTTATAATGTGGGATAAATGTATGGCATACCAAACAAACATGTATATTGGTTCTGACATTACAAATGATGACACAAGTAATATTCCTAAATTACTGGGAAGAAAAAGAAAGGAAGGAACTGATGGAAATCAGCATTATCAGGAAGGTGTTGTTGTGGAAATTGATGTGATTAAAGACAATAAATTCCACCAACTGCGAATCAAACAACCATGTACTTAAAGTCACCCTAATTGCAGTGAATGCCTTGTGTAACTAAAGTGTGGAGTATATGTAGAGCAAATTAATTTTCATATTTCAACATTCTATCGACTCTGAAAAATTATCGATGAATAGGAGGTCAGTTAATGTGACCCGACTATTTATAACAGGAAGTAGTGAGAAAACATGAAATGACAGAGAAGTTGGCCTAACACTGGAAAACAGTAACTGATTGGACAGAACCATCATAAATTACGAAACTAAAATAGGAAAACAGATCTCGTCTTCTTGTATACAAATCACTGAACGTAAGCATGCCAGCGCAGGAGCAGTTGAGGAAGACAAACGGTGTTTTAGCCTTTGTACTGAGAGGATTTGAACACAGGAGCAGGGATGATTTGCTGAAATTGTGCAGGGTCTTGTTGATACAACAACCTAGAATGTTGTGTGCAGTTTTGTAATCCTGTCATGACAAAAATGTTCTCCATACGGAAACTGCACATCAAAGGTTTACCAGACTGATTCATGGGATTGCAGGACTGACGTATGAGGAAAGAATGGATTCGTGAGGATGAAAATCAATCAAGTTTAGAATGATGAAGTAGGATGTCACAGAAATGAACACAATTCAAAAAGGAATGAACAAGGTAAATGCAGGAAGGATGCTGTCAATGAGCGCTTCACAGGAGGCTCCCAAGCACTGAGGATGTCACCTAGACAGGGGACGAAACGTTTGCAACAAAAATTTCCAGCTCGGCGAACAGAACCACAACAAATCATCAGATGCTTTTCCAATCAGCAGGTGATATTCAACAAAGTGAAAGTCAAAGAATGCTTCTATAGTTCGAGGGACGAACAACACAAATGTAAAATGTAAGATTGTGAACCTCATCGCCAAAAGGCTTAAGGGTGCAGAACAGAAGAAAACGGATTAAACGAGACTTAATAAGTGAAGAAACAACAGTTCTTAAAAAAAACAGAAAGGGAG
>NW_025164191.1:0-1615 GCF_004010195.1 Chiloscyllium plagiosum
AAACATGATTGCCATTGCAAATGGAGACATTCAGTGATGGAACACTGAATCTGGATGTAGTTGTGCCTGTTTGCATGTTCATATGAACCACTATTTTGGGGGATTTGAAAAGTGAAGCCATCTTTGTATATTGAAGATTCGGTTTTATATTAAGGGAGTTGTAACACAGGTTGTCTCTTAATATGGTTATGTTGTCCTTGAATTTTTTTCAGAGAGGTTCTAAACGACCCAAGGTTCCAACATGTGCTTCATTGGGGTCCTTTGTTCTTTACCTAACAGATAATGCCTCGGGCAGAAGGCTTTCAAGCCTTTTAAAAAACTGGTGTAATCAAGGGGATGTGGCCAGCTCTCAAGCTGCACAGATCAGTTCAGTTCGAGGGCTGGTTGAGTCAGGTTCACTGTTGAAACTGGGTTCTCTTCCCCTCCTTCAGCCCTCTGACTTCGTAACCTATAAGCTTGTTTGTGTAATTTTTACTCCTTGTGCTCAGGGGTTTGTTTGTTGGAATTGTAGCAAGTAATTTGGACCAGCACCATTAATTCAAGTTAGCATGTCAGTTTTGGACAGGATGAATTATTCAGGTATGGTATTTTCAGTTTGTTGTGTTTCATTCCTTATTTTTGCAAGTTCATTCTGTTGTTCAAAAGTCGCAGTCGGACCAACTAATTCACTCTGGGAATATCCACTATACACTTACCTTCAACAAATAGCAACTTTACAGACTGGGCTACGTGCTTAAGAATGTTTTGAGGTGTTGGGACTTGTCTATAACAATGTACAATAACCTTGTTTATTACAAGTTATGATTTAACGAGTAAGGGATCGAATGAATATCATAATGGCTATGAGACAGAAAGGGCTGTGACCAGTGGCTGAGGAGACCTGAGGGGAGTGCAGTAATTTCTCCCAGTCACGAGTATTCTGCCATCACTGTTTCTGACAAATGGAATGAAATGCAAGGCAGAGCAAGATAACAGATCGCCTTTGGGAAGTGAAATACTGAACGACAATGTGAATAAAATCGGCAATTTTAAATGTGATGTGCATAATTATATTTTATGTATAGACTGTTTACTCACAGGTTATACAGGCTGTTAAGATTGTTTACATCTGGACGGGATATACAGAAAGAAAAACAGACACAAATGACAAAATGTGTTGAGTTACAGCAGAGTAAGAGTGAGGACACAGCTCTTACCGAGATGGTACAGAGATGATGGGCTGTCTGACAATCATCTTTGTTGTAATTATTCAGAGAAACGTCCAGAAAATGTTCAGAGACTGAGGAGACAAGTTAAGTCATAAAACGCGTAGACAATATTATAATTAATAAACTATTCGTATTTTTTCATCAAGTGTAGCTGTCTCTAACAGGTCTTTTAAATCAAAATCACTTTGATGAGATCCACACATTTATTTTCAAAACTTAAAGAAAAAAACAGACTCCAGTGTAATACATGTGTCACTGACACGAATGATGGGAACTGGAATGGAGCATATTGTCCAATATAACCGGCGTCAACATCCAGACCAATCAAGAAAAAGCAAAATATGAAAGATCGTGGAAATTTGAAACAGAAATGTAAAATGATGGAGAAATGCAACAGATGACGCAGG
>NW_025164192.1:0-1615 GCF_004010195.1 Chiloscyllium plagiosum
CAACAAGAATTGGTGCTTTGTCCGTTGCTTTTCATAATTTAAGTAAATGATTTGGGTGTGAACATAGGAGTAATGTTAAGATTGTAAATGACACCAAAACTGGTGGGACAGTGGATAGTGAAGAAGTTGATCTCAGGATACAGCGGGACCTTGATCACATGGGGCAATGGGCAGAGGTGTGGCAAATGGAGTTCAGTTTAGATAAATGTGAGATGTTGCATTTTGGAAAGACAAACCAGGGCAGGAGTTATACAGTTAATGGTAGGGCCCTGTGGAGTGTTGCTGAACAAAAAGACCTCAAGGTGCAGGTGCATTATTCCTTGACAATGGAGTCTCAGGGAGACAGGGGAATGAAGAAGGTGTTGGGTACGTTTGCCTTTATTGGTCATTGCACTAAGTATCAGAGTTGGGACATCAGGTTGCAGCTGGACAGGAGACTGGTGAGGCCACTTTGGGAACAATGTGAACAATTCCTCATCCTGCGATAGGAAGGATGTTGTTAAATTTAAAAAGCTGTGGAAAAGATTTACCAGGACATGACCAGGAACTGGAGGGTTTGAGCTACAGGAAAAGGCTGAATAGACTGGGGCTATTTTCCCTGGAGCATTGGAGGCTGAGGATTGACCTTATACATGTTTATAAAATAATGAGGGGCATGGACAGGGTGTATATCCAAGGTATTTTCCTTGGAAAAGGGAGTCCAAAACAAGATGGTCTGGGTTTAAAGTGAGAAGCAAAAGATTCAAAAGGGACCTGAGGGGTAACTTGTCACACAGAGGGTGGTATGTGTATGGATCGAGCTGCCAGAGAAAGTGTTGGAGGCAGATACAATTACAGCATTTAAAACACATTGGGATGGGTACATGGATAGGAAGGGTTGAGAGGGATGTAAGCCAAATGCTGGCAAATGGGATGAGGTCAGTTTAGGATATCTGGTGAGCATGGACAAGTTGGACTGAAAGGTCTGTTTCCACGCTGTATGACTCCAGGACTATGAGAGGCTGGAAAAGCTGAGACTTTTTACCCTGAAGCAGAAGGTTCTGAGGAGTGACCTTACAGAGGTTTAGAAAATCATGAGAGACATAGATGATGTGAAGAATTCAAGAAGGAGGCGAATGTTTTGTAGCGATAGCAAAAAATATTCCCAAAGATCATTCAGGGATGAGGAACATCAGTTATGAAGATTAATTAGAGAATTTGAGACTGTCTTCTTTGGAGAAGGCTGAGAGGAGATTTGTTTGAGGAATTCAAAACCAGGAAGGGCCTGGACTGAGTAAATAGGGAGAAAATGTTCCCAATTGAGAAAGGATTGAGACCGAGAGACCACAGATTGAAAGTGATTGGGAAAAGTAACAAAAGTGAGATGGGGAACAACATGTTCAGCCAATGAGTGGTTAAGGTGTGGAATGCACTGCCTGAGAGTGTGGTGGAGGCAGCTTCAATTGAAACATTCCGAAGGGAATGAGACTGTTATTTGAAAAGGAACAATGTGCAGGGTGACAGGGAGAAGGCAGGAGAATGACACTCAGTGAATTGCTCATTCAGAGAGCCAGTACAGACAGGAGGAGCAGAATGGCCTCCATGTGCACTGTAACAATTCTGTGATTGTGTGATT